>NC_071098.1:31596813-31806813 GCF_027358695.1 Spea bombifrons | reverse complement strand
ACATATATATATATAATATACATATACATATATATATATAATATACATATACATATATATATATAATATACATATACATATATATATATAATATACATATACATATATATATATAATATACATATACATATATATATATAATATACATATACATATATATATATAATATACATATACATATATATATATAATATACATATACATATATATATATAATATACATATACATATATATATATAATATACATATACATATATATATATAATATACATATACATATATATATATAATATACATATACATATATATATATATAATATACATATACATATATATATATAATATACATATACATATATATATATAATATACATATACATGTATATATATATAATATACATATACATGTATATATATATAATATACATATACATATATATATATATAATATACATATACATGTATATATATATAATATACATATACATGTATATATATATAATATACATATACATGTATATATATATAATATACATATACATGTATATATATATAATATACATATACATGTATATATATATAATATACATATACATGTATATATATATAATATACATATACATGTATATATATATAATATACATATACATGTATATATATATAATATACATATACATATATATATATATAATATACATATACATGTATATATATATAATATACATATACATGTATATATATATAATATACATATACATGTATATATATATAATATACATATACATGTATATATATATAATATACATATACATGTATATATATAATATACATATACATGTATATATATAATATACATATACATGTATATATATAATATACATATACATGTATATATATAATATACATATACATATATATATATAATATACATATACATATATATATATAATATACATATACATATATATATATAATATACATATACATATATATATATAATATACATATACATATATATATATAATATACATATACATATATATATATAATATACATATACATATATATATATAATATACATATACATATATATATATAATATACATATACATATATATATATAATATACATATACATATATATATATAATATACATATACATATATATATATAATATACATATACATATATATATATATAATATACATATACATATATATATATATAATATACATATACATATATAATATACATATATATATATATATATATACATACATACCATGGTGAAAATCCTAGGGGTGCCTGGGGCTGTGCCCACCTGGCAACCCATGAGGTAGTCGGTATTATTACCTAAGTACCCCATTGTACATCAGTGTTTACATATGTTCGGAGCCTAGGGAAAGATGGTGGGTATGTAATAATCTGTTTACAAGTATATTCTCAACTTAATTGAGCTGGGTCATCACGCCTAAAAAAACCCATACATCATGTTGTCGAAATTCCTATGTGGGTTTACAAGAAGTATGGGATGAACCAGGACTGTGGGGAATCTAGTGGCTTCCTATCCAGCTTGGTGCGTAAATTCTGATTAAGCAAAGTATTTCCGACAGAATACTCACCGAGCAAGACCAGGATTCCAAGGAGAAATAAAATGAATGCGCTCACCAGGCCCCACTTCCTCAAGGAATCTTCATCTGACAAAAGAGTCAAAATATCTCACATGAGAAGCTTGAAAAACGTTCCTTAAGTGAAGCATAAGAATTGGGTGAAAACATTCGTCTACATCCAAAAAGATGGCAAAAAAGTACATCATTTGGAAAGACCAGGAGAATAAAAATGGACTTCCATGAATATTTTCAACCACGTCGACTTTACTTTTTTATTGGGCAGATTAATAAAAACACAGAACCTGCTGGCAGATCGGCCCCCATCTAGTCACCCGTTTCTCCTGCTGTAAAGACTCAAACCTTAATCAGTCGTCGGTCTCGTCTTAGATTCAGGAGCCGTATGTCTATCCCATGCGTGTTTAATACCCTCACTGTATTACCCTCTACCACTTCTGTTCCACTAATCTACCATCCAACAAAGTAGATCTCGCATACATCAACCTTTGGCTTGGTTTCCCTCCTGGGTGAGCTCTACTCAGCCTACCCTTGACCTTGGAGGCACCTGCACCTCTCTTTGTGAATAGGTCAATTAATCATAGCGATCATGGATTTAGTATCCATGCAGCGCTTGCAACATAATATCTCAATATAGCAGCTTTACACTAACCGTAGGAAAACATAGCCTCATATTCTTTGCTTCTTGACACATCTGTAAAAGAAAGAGACTTGATGTTGGAACATCACTTGACTTGCAAGGAGGGGGGTCATTACTCATCGCACCCCCCTCTAATTGTTCTGCTTTCAATAAAAATAGAACTATTTCTCAATAACAATTTCACCGACAATCTGCTCCATTCTCCATTCTCCCGTTTCTTCCAATCACCTGTTGGCCAGGAGCCCTCTGTATATATTTTACCATTTAAAATGTTGCTTTCCAACCGAGGTAATCGACAACGTTCGCCAAAAATACTTATATTATTTTATTTATTTATTTATTATTTTTATTTATTATCATATTTATTTTGCAAAAATATAACTATTGTTCATGATTAATACATTGTCAAAGCAGCAAAATACTGTGGAAATATTTTTCTTTTTTGTCTCCCTCAACAAATGACACCAATTATTTTAATCATTATCACCTTTTTAGGTCAAGTTTTAACACATTTTCCTACATTTCTACTTAAAACAAGATCGGTAACGTCTCTAATTTATTCATAAAGTCCCCCCGTAAATTCTGAAATCGACAAATTCGTTAGAATTTATGACACAATTAAGCAACTGGCCGGGAGAAACTAGCCATCTGGTGACAAACGGAAGAGTATAAAGGAATGGATGCCTTAGCATTTGTAATTACTGTGGGGGTCCGCTCAATAGCACCTGGAACGAACAAATAAAAACATTTCTATCATTAGAAAGACAAGAAAATTGCTTATTTTTTCCTTTTAGCAGTAGAAATTTTAGACTTTTTATCTAAAATCTATGATAAGCACGAGAGAATAAATATGACTAATATTATTTATTAATTTATATAGCGGCATCATATTCCGCATAGCTTTCATGGAGGAAAAATAAGGCAACAGTTACCTCTGTTGATAATATGATGGCTTCTTACATTTAGAAGTGATTTTTTTTTATAGATTTAAAAATAAATTCATTAAAAATAACCCCTGGCTTATTAATAGGTGAATAAAAAAATATAGAAGGTGAAGGGTTAATGAGTTCTATCCTAAACAAAACCCCATATTTTAATTTTTCTAAGGTGTCTAAGGTTATATAGAATATGAAGTTATATCATGCACATGGGTGTAAGGGGTAAATGAAGGACATAACATGTAATGCCTAAGGACAAATGACTTATGAAATGGTAATTCCATCCAATACATTTTTTTTTATCTCATTTATCCTAATTTAAGGTCAGATTTTCTTTTTTGTCACATTTCTACAGGTAACAATGTTGGGCAAGGATGAGGAAATGTTGATGTACTGATTTTTCTTATCCAGCCAGACACTTGTAGAAAGACCCAGTTTTAATGTAGACATGTGTTGGCCAGCCAGGTCTCCTGTGACCTTCAAAAGAACCCCCGAGCTTACTTACCCCGCCTTGTGGCAGTAGATTCAGGGGGGTCTGTAGTGTCCAAATATTTCTGAGACGTTAAAATATCTGAAAGGAGAAACAAGAAGTTGAAGGGTCAAGTTGGCAAGAAGACATTGATATGACGTCGGAGAATGGGTTGAGTTTGGGCGCGTAGAGTGACCATGCCCAGATTTAGGCTCGATCAGAAGCCTAATATCACCCCCACAGATGAACGTTATGTTCTGGGATATATTGATATACTTCTTTCAGGATATATGATATATGTACCATCTTCCATAGTGGTCCATTCTCAATGAGAACACATACTGGTGAGGGAGGTCCTTGGTCACCATCATGAAATCCCTCTAGAATACTTACCCCGGGTCGTGGTAGTGTCTGATAAATCCCTAGGGGTAAATTCTTTCTGTATTATTGAAATACCTATTGGGAAGAAAAAACAAAGATGGTGCCAGATATATAACTACCCAGAAAATGCGTGCTTCAAAAAGGAGGAAAGATAGCGACTTAGAGTTCCATGGTATCTTGGGCTGAAATAAGATATTCTCCAACCAATTTCTCTGATATCCCTGTTTTATCGATCAAAAAATTTCATTTAAATTAGATTTGAATTTTTTTTTGAGAGGGGGAAAATACATAGGTGGGGGGCTGCAGAATCCCCTCCCCCATGCATTTTCAAGGAGGACTCCATGAAAGTTTCACGGTATCTCTCTGCTATCATATGCATTAGAGTTCACATGACTTGATAGTCATAGGTAAAGTTAAGTTTATTATTGAGATAAAAATAACCCCCAAGCCTATTACCCCCTTGAATCAGCCCTTAGGCAACCTCACAACAACGCAAGGAGATGATGACAAAGTTTATAACAAATTTAACACATAATCATAATCAACAGGGCCGGCCCTATAATGGGGCAGACTGGGGCAATTGCCCCAGGCGGCACTTTAGAAGGGGCGGCACTTTGCCGCCCCAAGCGTTTTTTTTTTTGTTTTTGTTTTTGAAGCGGAGGAGAGAGAGAGGGGCACCGAGTGGTTTTCGCTTACCCGCTCGGCGCCCCTCTCTCTCTCTCCTCTGCGGCGAGTCTCCCTGTTTGGTCCCGGTGCCGGCTTGTAATGCAGAGCGCCGGAAGTGACGTCAATTTCCGACGCTCAGCATTACAAGCCGGCACCGTGGCAGAGCAGGGAGACTCGCCGCAGGACTCTTTAAAGGTAAGTACCGGGGGCGGCCGCGGCGTTTTAAACTTCGCCCCAGGCGGCGTTAAGTCTTCGGCCGGCCCTGATAATCAAAATTACATTTTTATTTTTTACTTGCCTCCCAAGTCGGTTGATTTTGATGAAAGTGTGATGTCATCTGCTGCAGGTGTGATGTCACTGATGGCTGGGTCGCTCACTGGCACTAAAGAGCGATAAAAGAACCCTGGTTTAATCTAAAGATCAAGTACTTTGGGTTAAAAACACAAATGTAATATTTAATGTTTCTGTGAGCTAAAGGTAAGCAGGGTACACGCATCCTTACAGCCCCGGAGTAGTTTATGATTTTACCCGACATACATTTAATTTATGTTCTGAATAATATATAATATGGTATATAATATATAATATATAATATAATTATATGGTGGAGGCTGTGTACACTGCCTCCTGGGACTGAGGTTTAATCAATAAAAAAAAACCCTTTCCAATTTCACTGCATTAGCAATAATCGTCTACATATCCTTCAGCGTCAGTTCCCTGCGAAGGGATGGGGGAAAGGTTACCGTCTGATGGCGCTTCTGCCTCTGCCTGGTTGAAGTCAGGGGTAGGCATAGTCCTCCCTACAAAAAGCACAAGAACAAGCAAAATAAGGTTATTATATGGCTGGAGGTCCAATGTTAAGACCCAGATCGATTTAGTAGACGTGTTTCATATGACCGATGATGATGATGATGATCATATCAGAGATTATGTGGCCATTGGTGAAGAGAAAGAAGGTATCATTGGAAAAGATAAACCAGAAATAAGATAGATAGATAGATAGATAGATAGACAGACAGACAGACAGACAGACAGACAGATAGATAGATAGATAGATAGATAGATAGACGGATAGATAGATAGATAGATAGATAGATAGATAGATAGATAGATAGATAGATAGATAGATAGACAGATAGATAGACGGATAGATAGACGGATAGATAAATAGATAGATAGATAGATAGATAGATAGATAGATAGATAGATAGATAGACAGATAGATAGACGGATAGATAGATAGATAGATAGATAGATAGATAGATAGATAGATAGATAGATAGATAGACAGACAGATAGATAGATAGATAGATAGATAGATAGATAGATAGATGATAGATAGAGGGATAGATAGATAGATGGATAGATGGATAGATAGATAGATAGATAGATAGATAGATAGATAGATAGATAGATAGATAGATAGATAGATAGGAATAATGTTGATTTTTGAGCTTCACCCTAAATCCCAATCATCTCCAAAGAGACCCTCTGTTTTTTGGGTGCGCCTGCTATCTCACCTTGCGTTAATGCCAGGATCATAACCAGAAACAGGACAATCTTCATTTTCTGGTGAGACATAAAAAAAAATCTATGAATGTTAACAATAAGGGAGGCTTTAGGGATTTCGTGTTGACCCCAAATGCCCCCCCCAATTCTTATGGCATCTTAGACATTTGGCACAAATAGACAAATAGGTTTTAAAGCCAGATTCCTGTTAGTATCATCGATTTCCACGAAAGGCAGTTTAACGAAATAAAACCACAAATGTAAGATTAAAACGAGATGCCGTCGGTTATAAAATATATGCATTCCTTTTGTAAAGCAGATTTCCCCTCCCCCATTGTTTAGTTACTAAAAAAATGGGTTTTGGGCTCACTTTCTGCCAGATGTTCTCAAAAAGAAGGAACCGAAACTGGTATCCAGTGTGGGAAGGGGGGGGGCAGAACAATTTAGCATTTCTGTCCTTCAAAGGACTAAGGTGATTAACTTCAAACTGGTCCCTTGACGACACTTGGAATGGGGTGACCACCTTGCCTATTTTTTAGGACTCACACAGATTGCTGGCCTGTTGGCCTGTGTGGCACATCTAAAGCCATAGAAGGAACTACATCCCATATACTACAGGGGGCAGCACTTCACATGTATGAACCACCAACATGTGAAATACATGTGTGTCCTGGACAACAAAAAAATGGACAATGTGGCCTCCAGAACTCAGAGTTAGGAAAGCCCATAAAGCAATGTGGTGCTACAAAGTATCCTACCTCAAATACGTTGCAGGGTCTTTTAATGGATTATGAATATTTCAGGGGGCGGAAGTCATGAGCTTGTCTTGATCCGTGCAGGTGTAGAGTATGAAGATATATCATGTATGTGAAGGAACCTGCCGTTTGAAATGAAGCGTGTGTGTGTGTGAGTTCAGCATGAGAGGAAGTAACTGGAGTATGCGTAATTTCCTCCATGCCCAGACCACATCCTTTGGATGACTAACCCTCGCTCCAGAGACAGCTAGGGGGGTGATATCCAGAGCTGCAGGTCTCACAGCTCAATCGTCTCTCCAAAGAACCATTTGACAGCGTTCGAAAAAGAAAAAAGAAGTGGAGCAACTCGGAAAATAGAGAAGTTGCGTCTAATTCTGCCGGAAGTTCTGGCAAACGAATGCATCGAGAAGAACATTTGTTTGTTGCACGTGTTTGGCATTGCTCATGGATTTTTGGTTAGCTCAATGAGTTTTAGGTTACTCCTTAGTATTCCAACGTTATAAAAGCAAAGAAACCTTATTTCTCACTTACAGATTTTTCACACTGGCCGAGGCTACAAAAATCCAGAGGTTCTGAAAGTATCATTGAAAAAAATAATTTTTACTTTCATAGTAAAATGTGCAAGATGGGTCCGGAAGCCGTACAGCTAGGACTTGTTAGGCCCAACTTGGTCCTTCCTTCTCTACTAAAATACTAATCCAGGCCCTGGTGACATCCCGTCAGGATTTTTGCAACTCCCTACTACCTGACCCCAGTATCTTCTTCCTTTCACCTGCCTCCTTTCCAATCTGTTCTGAACAGTCTGCCCCCTATATCTCTGTATCTCTCTTTTTTTTTTAAACCACCATCTTTGATGACCACAACTTGCGCTTCTCTTCACCCGTCATCACCTCTTCCCACTCGCTTCTCCAGGAGTGTATCCACGTTGTACCCATTCTCTGGAATTCCCTATTCCACCCCATCACATCCTCTTCTAACACTCACTAATAAACCCACCAGTTCAGAGACTCGTGCCACCAATTCTCCTAATGCCCACAACCTATATGCCAAATAGAAACCAACTGCCCTCCCTGCCTGATCTCCCGTCCACTGACCTCTCCACGTGACCTCCGCTATAATCTATTCATCCTGACCCAAGAAGTCCCTCTCCTCCTTTAGCTTCCTAATAGACCATACGTTCCCAGGAGCAGGGCTCTCTTCTCTTTCTGTACCAGTATTTCTTAACATGTTGCTCCCAATTAGGTATGATGTCAGTTTTAATGTTATTGTTAATTTTTACGCCTCCCCCCCGCCTTCTTCTATAGCCATAGAGCTCCAGAATCTTCTGACATTCTATAAATAAAATGTAATTTCATGTAATTTTCCAGCGTATGTAAAATGAAGTCATAATGGCGCGCTGACCTGCAGGGTTCCATTATGTTGCTGGCAGTGTGGGTGACCCTTAAGTCTCCTGCTAAAATATTTACAAACCATAGACTTCTTAATAATTTACCCTCCTCTGCTCAGCAAGAGATAAAGGCAGCAAGCAGAGCAGGACGCAGTCAATAGACAAACCAAGCGGGGATCAGCTAATGGTTGTTTCATCTCCACATGAGGGCATCACATGGATAAAAAATGCATTAACCCCAAATACTACGGGCTCTCAGTATAGCTAATGATAGAGGATCGGCGGCGCGGACCTGCCAACGACATTAGCACCCATTTTATAACCTCGTTTCCATTATGTTCCACTTTTATGCCCTGGAATCAATCTCACCTCCTCTACTTTGCTCTTGATTGTTACAGTATATTCTTTAGAAGACGTTCTCTTTTATACACAAAGCTACAATGTATTGTCGGTAAACTTTGACAGTAAATCTATTTGTGGTTCGAAGATGCCCTCCACAAGAAGGCAAGACGCTCCTCATCCTGGGAGGAACCCTTTGCCTTCTTCAGACGTTCAGTTGGCCTCATTAGTAATTTAACACATTTATGATGTCACATGCCACCACGGAAATAGCCTTCTTTAAAGTCTACATCATTGGGACATCATTGGTGAAGTAATGATGCATCAAGTGCACCACCACCACCAACTGGTTTCCAGTGGAAGGGACAGGCTTGCCACCAAGGAAGTCCAAAGGGGGGGCAGCTAGAGTAATTTGATGGTTGTGGTAACCAATTTTTCTTACAAGAAAAGAACTCTTGTCCTTAGCCGACAAGGTGCCCTCACAGTTGAAAAAGGGATAAAAGAAAGGGATAGGCCCCACTCCATTAATCATGTGAGACCACCAATGTATCTGCTAATAACAGACTGACAATATGGAGTACTGGTGGTTTGTACCATAGCATTAATCTTTACACCTCTTGCCCGACGATACCCGTGCCAACTAGGTGGCACTCATTCCCAATTCCTAACAAACATACCAGAGAATTTCAGGTGGTGAAGATTATTGCGTTTTCATGTTCCTCCCACAAATTAACCAACACTAGTGGGTTATGATGCCAAGAATGAATAGTATAAGAAACCAGGGAATGGACCTTCCCATAGACCTCTAGGGTAATGGAAGGGTTTAACACATTAGCCATTGCTTTTGTCTATGTCAAGAAGACATAATTAATTAGAATTGTCATCAGCTGGTGACCACCGGGCCCAGTTAGAACATTAATCAACCACCAATGTCAAAATATGCTCCAAGTATTGATCAGGTTAATTTTAAGACCGTCCCTGGTTAAAGATTTTGTTAAAATGCACCTTACATTCATTGGGCTAATATAAACCCCCACAACAAAAGGAAGAGCGTTTTAATTTTCTTATAATGTCCTTTTAACAGATTTTAATTAATTACTTTTTTTTTTTTTACCAATTTCTCCATGAACGAGCCAAGAACACAAATTAAAAATGAATCTAAAGAAAACTACAATCCTCATCTGTAACATAGATAACTCCAGGAAGGTAAAGAAATATCTCACTTTATTGGTGTGTCAAGGGAACAAGAGCATGAAAACTCATTTGCATATTTTCCATGCGCATATATATATATGTCGATCTGTTCTCTTATATCCATATATTACTATACATATTTATTATATATCTGTCACATGCTATATACAAATACTTAAAAGGGGATGTGTTCCCAGATTCTAATACAACCCACCAGAGCCAACCCATTCAGTTAAAGAGAGACTTGTAGAGAAAATGCAGAAGATGGTTGGACCTCCAGCTCTACCAAAGGTCCAAGAGGTTCCTCTTGACAGACCTGTGCTTGTGATCTGCACCATGGTTTTTGGAGGTATATGTCATTGGGCTTTTGCATTGGCTGATGAACGAGCTTAAAGAACAACGTTGATACTTTATAAGCTATGATTATCTAGGAAACGTCAGCAGAACCTTCTGTATCTCATCACATGAGGTTCTCCTTGTTTCAATCATGAAGAGGTGAAAGTTATAGACAGAAGGACTATATCAGCATAAGCAGCTTGTGTGTTAGAACAACGTTCATATATCCTCAGGAAATAATGGATCAAGTGTGGGGTTGGATAATTTTGAGATGTTTTTGGGAAACTATGTTTTTTTTCCTGACTTTCTACATCAATGATGAGCTTTTTATGTATGGAATGGGTGGCCAACCCATGACTTTTATTTTTGACACATTGTCAACCCTTGCTGAACTCAAAATTTAGCATTGTTCGTGATTCCCTTGGCGTTATGTGCATGTCTGTAACCCCTACCTGCATGTCATTTACTCTGCGTCTCTACATTCCGGTTTATCTCTGTCTCTGTACACTGGAAGTTTTTTTTTGGGGGGGGGGTGAGACAAGTGTATCTTAATCGGTTCCTTGAGATTAAAGATGGAAGCTCTGTTGTGTGCCTGATGGGGGAGGTGGGTATTTTTTTATGACGGGAGAACTCATGCATGCATTTTTAACACGCTATTTGGGGTATTGCTGGGATGGGGAAGGGGGGGCAGATTCCTTTTCATCCCTTTCCCTCGTTTCTTTACGGGGGTCCAGAGACAGGATCCAGCAGCATAGGTCAAAGAACGGAGACCTAGTGACTATACACTTCCTCCAGGAGCTGGAAAAAGAAAGAGAGAGAGAAGACTTAAGGTCAAGGAGGACCTTTACACATCTCAAGGCAGCTATGTGCCTCTTCCCCAAACAAAAAAACCCTTCATTTTATACTTTGTGATATTAAAAAACCTGTAGGATGCTCAGGCCTGCTAAAAGAGGGCCACGCAAAGCTAGTGACCGATGGATGAACAACATCTGATTAGAAGAAATGAAGACGATGGTGAGGAGGATGATAGAATTGTTGTAACAATTATGATTTTTTTTTAAGGCAAGGGCAGTTAAGATGTAGATTCCACCACGCAATTCATTTGATATCTGGATACAAATGTTTTTCTAAGTAACTAATCAGTCACTTACTTTGAGTTTGAAGAGGTTGCCGTCCGTCAGCCTGAGATCCACTGTAAAAAAAAAAAAAATGAAGACAGATGAGTCCTTCAAGTTCTGCATTTTCTAAAACCAAATGGGCATTTGTAACTTAAATTAGTCACCTGACAAACAGGTATTCTGCCGCGGCCGCTGAGAAAGGGTACGAAACGCACTCGGAATGTTCCTTTTAATAAATCTATTAATGTCTTCTTAATTACCGGCATTATTGACGCAACGTTATCGCTTCAGCCACTGAAACATTATCAATTTGGCTTCGTGTGATACAATGAAGCAAAGGCTTGGGCCACGCAAGGAATCCCTCCCATTCCCGGAATAACCAGGACCCGCGGGAGACAAAATAATTACTTGTAATTATCGGAGTCTACAGGGAAATTCAGACCGTTCTTTCTTAGGGAAATTTGATATTTTGTAGCTCATAGAGGCAAAAAACTGCCTTTTTTGACTTTTTTCGAGGTGTTAGAATACTTTGTGAACAACTCCATAACCCCAAAGCCTGCTTCCTCAAACATAAGGAGCATTCTAACCGAACGAGACGTACATTTCTACAAGAGCTTCACAGCTCACTGATGGTGACCCCAAACCTTAGAGGGGGAAATCGGGAGGGGCGTCTGCCTTACAAAGGGTTAACTCACAAAGCAGAACCTCGGTTGGTTCGAAATTCTAAAGAACGCTAAATATAATAGGGCTTGTTTGGGGAGACCGCTCACTGGGTGGCGACCGGCAACAATTATATGTTCCCGAGAGCCTAGAACCGCTGTGAACCGTTATAAATGGGAAGACTTTAAAGTCCGCATTGAGCCGCACAGCAGGGCTGCATATCTGTGCCAGCTCTTTGGAATCGGAGGCAATGCGTCACACCGTACGGGTACGAAACAAACAAAAAATAAAGAGGACAATGGATAGAAAAGCCAGAGGTGGTAAAGATAAGAAAGCGGTGGTCGCCAGGAGCTTACTTTGGATTCCTCTGCTTGCATTTAAATTTGTTACCTGCAGAAACAGAAAGAGAAGAGAGTCAAACCTCTTAAAACTTACAAAAACAAACAAAAAAACAGATGTTTTCTTCAGGATAATAGCTTTGAGTGGACCGCTTCTAGAGGAAGTTGTTGAGCAACAATCTCTAGGAAACTTCTTCAGATGCCATCATGTTTTCCAAACTTTAATGAGACTTTAGAGTATCCGTGAGCCATAAGAGCTTTTACACAAACCCATCTCCCGTCTATTAACACAAAAAGCAACTCCCCTAAAGGTTTCCATCACCTGATCACCAGAAAGATATATATATATTTTTCTTTATATGATACATCAACACCGGTTATGAAACAAGGCGTCGATTTTACATGAATATCTTCAAACTCTTGTAATGGGAGGGGGGGTCCCACAATCTTTTGGGATGATCAAAAAACCGGGAAAAAATAAATAAATTTGAGAAAAACTTACTCAGAGCAACGATGATACCCAGAAGGAACATGACGATGGCGAGAATGAGTCCGGTCATCCGTACCGTGTCATAATCTAAATCACAGGAAAGACAGAGTGAATTCTTAGCCACAAACGGAATTTCGGGGGGGGTTTACATATAGGGTACAGAATAAATCAGTTAGTACACAAGGGGTTTCCAAGGTATGATGGGGAACACCTCCCATAGCCCAAAGACAGCTCTGGGGGCAGATCAGGTCTGTGGCCACATGCTGCTAAAGGATAAAAACGTAACATAAGTCTGTATGCGTGTCATTTGGGGGGGGGGGTCTTAACGTGCCAGGGTGGTTTAGACAGCTAAATAGGCATTCGAGTTTAATAGCAAAGTTGAATCATCCTAGCGACTTTTCCGACCCTGAATCGCCAGCTTGTATCGTTTCACTTGCTTTGGAATTCGCTGTTTGACTAAAGTGTTAGCGTGTGTGGACGGTGTGATAGCGTTTAACATAACCCGAGATAAGAATCCTTACCAAAACTGCTCCACCAAGGGCCTCTACCTTTTCCAGCCATAATTTGGGGCTCGCTTGGCCGGATTAATAACAAAAACAACTCAAGCAATACAGTCTTCCGTCATGCTTATACTCCAACGTAATGGACGATATCAATAAAAACAATGGCTTAATGCATAGACCCCTAAATCTAGGCGTATGGCCACATCTAAGCATCGGCCATCATGGCTGCTTGTCTTCCCCGAATGTGTAGAATAAATCTAGATAATCAGCTACTGGTCGTTATGCACATAAACCACGAAGAGATTACTGCGCAAGATAACTTACCGTATACGAAAGGGTCCTGATCCCCATACATGCTGGCTGAAACGAAGAATATTTGACATCACATCACAAGCAAGGTCGTTACAAGGTCAAAAATATATATTATTCATCGCTTCGCATTTAGATCAATAATTCAGCAAATGGACATTTTTACAACAAACGTATAAAAGAGTAACTGCCCTCTGAACTTCGTTCCATGGATGGAAGCTTCTGTTTGAGTAAAAAATTGATTAAAAAAAATTATTCTTGTAAGCAAAAAAGGAGAAAATTTGAAATGAAAACATGTTCCTTAAGACCAGAATTTTAGATCCTCCATGGGGTTAAACGTCATGGTTTTTTATCCGACGACTACTAATCTACTAAACCAAATTATCTCTGTTTTAAGCTATTTTCCCTAAAATATCGTTCATCTATCTAACCCTTCTTCGTGGAAAAATAGATATAAATCGAGAGAATATTTTATGTATTTATTAGGAATAAAATCCTTTAGACTATTTTTTTTTTAGGAAAATGGTATTATGGAGTAAAAAAAATAAAACATTTATTAAATTATTATTTTTATTTTTTCCCGTTGTGCTGTAATGGTTGAGGTTGAAGAAAGTCGCCCCGGGAAATGTATTACACATAAGCCCTCCGACAAGTTAAAAGGTCAGAATTAATATGGTCTACGAAATGCTTTCGCCTGGAAGGAGTTATTCCCATTTTAAATGATATTTAAATAATACATGATTTTAAGCTATAATTTAGAGAATAAGGTCAACTTTTACCCCCACCCAATTAACATTACGCAGAAATGGGTAGAAAAAATAAACTGCATATTACACTTACCATTCCTAAAAATAAATTGAATTTTTTGAAGTGGTTGGTTCCAAAGAATTTTTATTAATGTTTATAAATTATGTGTATTGTAATATAAAAGTGATTATTTTAGTTAATAGTCTTTTTTTTTTAAAACTTACCTATGAGGTCACTTGTATCTCTGCTAAAAACTACAACTATATATATATTTATTTATGGATCTAGCCCATTCTTCGAAGATGTTAAGGAGTCAACTGTTGGGTTCATAAGTAGTCATTTGCTACAATAATCACGACGATAATAATTCAAATCAGGATATTTTTGGCGTTTCTACTCAAGTTGGGCTTCGGGAAGGCGATAAATCTTTTAAATCAAAATTTCCAATTACAAAATTCAAAATGATATAAAAAAATAATCAAAAAAACGTGATAATATTACTTTGCTACAATGTTACTTCTAGTAAAATCTGTTAAGTCATTGTTTTCGGATTGTAAATGAAGAAGTATGTTAAAAATATATACATTTTTTCATTTAGTTCTTGAGAATCACATGGGGTTTCTGAAAGCAGCTTCTCCTGGGGGCTCAATGAAGATATGAAATGAGATTGGGTCTACTTTTAGCCCCCGTCTGGGACTGTAATGGATGGATGCCCTTATGTTTGGTTCTGAAACCACATCTCAGAGCTCTTTATCTCGTATTGATTTTGACATCCATCTCCGTGTTGATTTAGGATTGATTTTGCTCTCCTCGGTCCTACCCCATGGAGTACGATGGGTCTGGAGGACAAATTGTCGACTCATGTGTTTGGAAAGAAACCTTAGAGCGTAAATTGGGATTTGTTTGGGTGGGATTAGTTAAAAAAGAACATACTGTTTTATAAAAATATTAGGTTTTAATTTCTGTAGGTTCCTAAACAGCAGAAAGATACGCATTTTGTATATTTGGATGGATAGTGGGTCAATATTTTGGGAGGAAATTAATAAAAATGTGAATGAATGAAGTCTTAAATATAAAGAATGAAACTTAGAAGGCGTTTGGAGACAGCCAGGCACGCGAGAGAACTCATTTCAGTAATCCAATCTAGTTAAATGATGAACGCATGTCTTCAGTCTAGGAATACTTCGGAGTCAGCACATTCACACCTCACTGCCCCCGACAAGCGCTCGAGGAGTCCCTCCATTAACCACAGAGTAGGGTGATAGCAGATGCGCGCCGTCGGGCTGCAGGCTCACATACTGCATCTTTCATACTTCATCTCAGAGATGTCGGGGGATCTATCTCTGGATATCCCCCCCCCCTCTGAGAAAACCAGACGACTGCTCCATTATCGTCTCCATTCTCACAACTCATCCTATCCTCATAAATCTCTAAGAGCACATCAAGCTCGAGAAATGCTCGTATAAATGAGTTTAGGCTCCATGGACGGGGTAGACACCAGATACTTTACACAGCTCTGAACTTCATGTAGGGTCCACAGACATCAAATACATATATTCCTTACCAATACCCCCCCCAACAGTCTATTTTAATATGGCGTCTACCAAAATAAAGAAGCCTGTAATGATCACAGAGAAAGAAAAATGGATTCCTGCTAGAAAGGATTCTTCTTTCCTGGAAATTCTAATCTCGGAATCCTACCAAAGAAAACATTTCATTGGGGTCAATCGTTCATGGGAGCCAATCAAATCCTTATAAAAAATCCTCAAACTGAATAACATGAGGGGAACCGACTAACAGAAATAGGAGAATTAGTAGCAGATTTACCACCTAAGTATAGAATAAAGAGCTGATAAGGAATGATCATGTACGTCATTGACATGTACAATCCTCATTTGGGGGGGGGGCAAGAAAAGCCAAGTCATGGCCCAGCTTCTGCCAGTGGAACGAAGACTCCTTGTTATGCTTCATACTTTTGCACCAATTTCTCCAAGAATTAAAAGAAAAGTTAAAATGAAAGGCCTTATGGGTGGGATGCATGTGAGACCTCAGGTGACATGCCAACATGGGGCATCGGCAAGACCGGGCGTGGCATCGAAAGACCAAGGTTGGCTATTCAACAACATCCCATGTCTGGCAACACCCTGGCAAAAAGTGGCCCTCTTCGATGACGCCTTTTCAGTTTAAATGACTACATTGTGAAGAAAGCTGACACATCTCGGCCCCTTCCCAATAGTTGTCCAAACTGTCGAGCATAACGTCGTTTGCCATCCTAGCATCATCTGATTTGAGAGAAAATGTTTGGTGATCTAATGAGGTAATATTGTTGGAACAGGATGTAAAATCATTGAGAGCTTTGCACGTGTGTCACCATAATAAAATACGGATGAGGAGCATAGTCTTATCCTCTAGGATGTCACACGCCGGTGGCCATGCAGGAGGACAAGCGGAAAATACTGATAGCCTCGACCAACCTGGATCGGATCAGTTGCTAGGTGACTGACCAGGCAAAAGAGAATGAAGATTCTGCCGATAAACCATGGCCATTTGTGTGATGTTTAATTGTATCACGGCTCCCTTGTTGCACACTAAGGCTGGGGGGGAGGCAAACCATTTTATAGACACCTGGGAGTCAAGCTACTGTAGAGTAAATGTGGAATATTTAAGTAAAAGCCCCTTTCGTTGTTACCCTGGTGAATGGTTTTAGAATCGCAGCCCATGTTGCCGAATTAATGTTCCTCCATTGTGGCTGATGGGAGTTGTAGTCAAATGACTATTCGTGATTTGGTCATTAAGGACCCAATCTATTAGCCACTTGGCCCACATTAATGGTCAGTCTTTAGGCAGTAGTACCCAAGACACCCCAAACTCAGGTATAGGAAGCCCATACCAACAACTCCCATTGGACTACAATGCCCATGATCCTAATCCAGCCAAGCATACCAGCGCATGCCTCCACCCTGCTAGACGCTCCTTCTCACCCTACACTGCAGCCGTGTCCCATTTCACAAGGAATCTAGGACAACTTCTTCCAGCGTCCATCCATCTCCCAAATTCCCAACACCTTAATCCTTCCAGGACACGTCTAATTGGAAAATCAATCTTCTCTGCCGCATACTTCAAAGCCATTTTTTAACCCCTTGAACCCATTCTCCTTTAGAAACACGAGGCACCGGCGTACAAATTGTTAAAATATCAGATACCGGTGTATTTCAGTATAAAAACAAAAAAAAAAAACCCAAAACCTTTTCACTTAGCGTTTTGTTAACTCATAATGGGCTAAAACCACAGGTTTCTGTAACTTAAAGACACGAGGAGCTACTGGGAGGGATAAGTAGAATATATATATATATTATATTACAAAAATAATAATAAAAATACTAATACTAAAAATAATAATAATAATAATAATAATACTAATAAAATAAAAATACTAATAATAATAATACCACTAATAAAATAATAATAATAATAATGATACATTTAATAAGGAACATTCTATGTGTTTTATTATTCTAAGAAATCTTAAATCTTAAATTATTTTGGGTCTGTTTCTCCCTCGGTGGGGACGGGGCTGTTCCGTTAACCCCTTGCAGTTTTCCCCTGCAGCAAGGTAAGCGTGGGGGAGGTTTGCGATGTTCTGCTGGGACACTGCATTGCACCTGCAGTAAAGATGGAGGTTGGGGGGGGGTGGGTTATGCTCCTTCGCTGCAGTGGAGCTAAAGGGAGGACGGGAACAGTAGTCCCTTAACAATGGAATAAAAGAGAAGACCTCAAATGAACTAGAAAGCTGGACTAACCCCATTATCTCCGGCATACATTAACCTCCCCTGCTGCAATGCAGTAGCATGCGGGGAATTCGCCGGCAAGAAGCTGTTAACCCTTTACACTGACAATATGTAACTCCAGATGCATTGGAATTGAATATGGTAAAGGGTTAAAACTCTTTTGGGTTCCCGGTTAACGCATGCTTCAGCCTACCTTTCTCGGTTCGTTCGGTTGGGGTAGCCATGCCGGAGACTGCAACGAGTTGCTTGTCTGTGTGTGTGTAAGCGTCGTGTGCTTGTTTGGCAGGCTGTCGGTGCCTCTAACGAAAATGATGTTCGAGATACAGGTTGTGTGGATCTGCACGGTGTGTGTGTGTCCTGGAGATGGAGCGCATACGTGTGCGTATAAGCGTGTGTATGTATATGTGTGCGGTGAGTGTGGAGGATGCTTGGAGTGTGTGCTCGGTTCTGTATGATGTATATTGTGTATGTTACTGCAGATCAGGAGTCACAGCTGGATTGGGGGGGTCTATTCTACATTTATTCTATCACTCTCCCTCGCTCCCATGGGGCTCTGTCGGCCAATCACAAGCGGGTTGGGACACTGGCAGTGCTGCTATTGGTCCTCAGTACATAGGAGATGGTTCGTCTTGTTGCAGCTGATTTAATACTTTGAGTGCAGATGGGATGCGGGAAATCTTATCTCGTTTTTTTTCCTTTTTCCCTTCTCCCTATTTTTTTCTTTGAACATAGAAATACTTTAAATACGTTATAATATCTTAATCTTTTCTGGTCTGTTTAATATTTTTTTCTCAAGTTTTCTCCACCTGATCCTCTTTTCACGTCTCGTATCCTCATTTAACCCTCTCTCTTGGATTTCGCACCCCGGGTATCCACCGTATCATCCTCTCATTCCTTTCTCTCCATGCAGCCTCAGCCCCCCCCCCTCGTCCACCCTTCCTTCTCATTAAGCTTCATCCTGGATCCATACTGCCCTTCCCCGAGGTTTGAAGTAAGCCTCCCAATTAACCCCTCGCATGCAGCCTCCTTCCATTCATCACCGTGACAGCCTCTCTTTTGATTGGAAAGCTTCATTTAGCCAGAAAAAATACATAAAAGAACATTTATTTGTTGAACATCTTATACGGCTTTGGTAAAAATTACCAAGAGAATATTCCGCAATACACATCGCCAGATCGATCAATAGCCGAAGAAAAATAACGCGCTGAAAAGGGATCGTCATGGCTGCTAAATGGTACAATGAGTATGGATTAAAGTAAAATGTTAAATTTTAACATGACTCTTCATTCCGCATTACCTTATATGGAAGTCGACACTTCTGAGATTGTTTTGATTGACCATTGACCAATAATTGCATAAGAGGAAATGTTTCCTCTCTCTTTACCTGTGTCTCCAACATGAGCCCCCATATGCAAATCCATTGGGGTAGATGCTTATTTGAATATGAGACTATATGATGATGTCATAAAAAGAGTCAGACAAAGATTACCCAAGATAACACAAATCTTTTTTGTAATGATAATAATGGTGAGAGCCATATCTACAAATGGAACAGTGGAGAACCTTGCCAGTAGTAACCGACCAACCAAAAGTCCTCCAAGAGCTCCTTGACGACTCCTCCGGGAGGTCAGAAAAGAACCCAAACCAACAAGTAAAGAACCGCCGGCCTCGGTTAAGGTCGGTCTTCACGATTCCACCATAAGAAAGAGATTCCTCAAAAATAGCATGCGTGGGAGAGCTGCAAGCCAAGAACCAACGCTGACCAAAGAGAACACAAAGCCTCGTCTCATATTGGCCAAAAAACATCTTGATGACCCAGAAGATGGGTGCATTAATGAGTCAAAAGTGGGAAAACAAGGGTCCCGTTACATCTGGCATGACGATAACACAACATTAAGAACATCATACCAGTGGTGGTGGTCGTGCGATGGTCTGGGCGACTTGCCATGCTTGAAGGAACCATGAATTGCTCTCTACAAGAAAATCCAGGAGAACGTCAGTCCATCAGTTCTGAAGCAGGAGGAAGGTCCGAAGCACAAAAGTGAGTCTACCTCCGGACTGCTCAAAAGAAACAAAATGAAGGTTATGGAGGTCGAGTCAAGGTCCTGATTGGAATTCTTTTATGGATTTATTACTGTCCAGCTATAAGAATCCCCACGTCTTAGATTTAGGAGCCGTATGTCTTTCCCATGCATATTTAAATCCCCTCACTGTATAAGCCTCTACCACCTCTGCTGGGAGGCTGTTCCACTTATCTTCCACCTACTAAGTTAAGTGAAAAAGTTGAACACTTTGGGTTGGATTTCTGCCCATGCACCTAGTGTAAGAAATGGCTAGATAAAGCCAGTATTTTGGTTGGCCTGGGGTATAGCATTCCAGTGCTCTCTGGCACAGTAATTAGCTAAAAGAAAATGTAACTTCTCCCCATGTGCCGGGATTCTGAAAACGATTGTGTTTACAAATGTATCAAAATAACGACAAATTATTGCTGTTTTTATAATAAATTTTATTTATTATTATTTTTGCATTATATTTTGTTTAAATTGTGTCGACGATTCCCACAGCACTTCTTACAGTCCATACATTCAATGGGTCTGGAACTGATACATTAGGTAAAGAGGGCTCGGCTCATGAGCTTACAATCTAGAGTTAAGAGCTAATTGCATCTGCTGGGTTTCTTGCGAGAATCCATTCGGATCGCCTTGTGCAGCAGAAGCAGCTCTCGGCCGGTGATGACCCTGGAACGGGATCCGGTGAGCGGCTGCCCGGAAATGTCTGCATTCGCCAGTTTGCTGACTCAGCCTGAAGGCGTCTAATCACATTAACATGACAGCTTTCTCCTCCGTAGACATCGAACTGGCTCGTTACTGCCCCCTGGTGCCACTAAATGTCATTACTCAATTACCCAGCAGGCAGAACCAAGCATAACCCTCATCACAGTGCCCACAAATACATTGACGACATTCTTTATTCTATTTGTGCACCGCTGCAGAATATGACGGCGATATATCAATAATAACCGAAATCCGCCTACAACTTCTTCTTTAGGGAGTCGGCGTTAGCGGATGCAACCAAACAATATCAGGGTAGTTGGCATCACGACTGCCTCGGCACTGAAAGGGTTAAAGCACAAAGCTATCCCCCCCCCCCGCTCCTGGGCAGAATTATAACCCGCTTCTCAGCGGTCCGAGTACCAACACGTCAACACGTGATGATATGCGGGGGCCCCCCTAGGACTATCACATACTAAGTGAAGCTGACGGGCCGAGACCGCGGGCAGGCGAGCGAGACGCGTTCCTGGGTCTAATAATAGCTCATTAATAAAACACCCCGAAGACGTCATTTCTTTGAGAAAAATCCCTCTAAAGAAAAAAAGAAGTGTTAATGAGCGAGAAACCAAAATAAATCCGCGTATTTTTAGCTCCAGTGAACAGGCCGGCAGCTCAGATGAGTGTGATGGGAGTTTCAGTTCGGAGGAGTCAGATAGATGCAATGCCCACCTGAGTTTTCAAGCAGGAGAAGAAATTTAACCTCTTCCTCGGGTGTCAGATGGGAAACCCATGAGTCTTAAGGGACCCCCATCCGGCCCCCGTCTAGTCTCCCGTTTCTCCTGCTGTAGAGACTCGAACCTTAATCAGTCGTTGGTCTCGTCTTAGATTCAGGAGCCGTATGTCTATCCCATGCATGGGTAATACCCTCACTGTATTACCCTCTACCACTTCTGCTGGGAGGCTGTTCCACTTATCTACCACCCTGTCGGGAAACTTTCTTATATTATCATCTAAGCTTCAGATCCTCTAAAACAGCCATTACAGCGAGACAATGGGTAATGAGCTTATTTTGGCTTCATTATCTCATGTCCCAGAAACGCTAAGAGTTTATCGCTGCATGTGGAAGGAGATAAGATATGTGGCGGGGGATGGGATGACTACGCCGAGGCGGCAGGTCGGCAGCAGCGTGTATAGACAGCGAATAGGAAGTTTGAGTCTTTGCAGCAGGAGAAACGGGCGACTAGATGGGGGCCGGATGGGGCCGATCTGCCGGCAGGTTCTGAGTTTCTATGTTTTGTAAATTCAACCCCCCCCAATGAAACGCGTCGGGTCACGGTGATCCCGTCTGTCACTGATATGGTGCGGACGAAGCCAAAGTGCATTGTTCTTCACGTAAAAAATGATCAATAAACCCAATTATTAACAGATTTAATTTAGAAATAACGATGGGAAGCGGATCCCGCTCGGACCGCATGGTGTGCGTTTAGTGTTGGGGGCGCTCCTGGCTGTTAGAGAGAATTTTCTCCAGTTCTGCTTTGATTGTCGGGGGAGGGGGAGGGCAAGATGCCAAAAAAAGGAAAAAAATGGAAAATAACCTCTAAACTTTTATAACTTTTTTTTTTTAACAGAATTTAAAACTTTTTTAATGATTTAAAATCAAACCAAGGCTCAACTGAAAAAAGACAGATCTCTCTTGACCCTCATCAAGTCCAAACTGTTAAACCATATGTGTTACCTCCTGTGTACAGCGCTACTGTATATGAAGGTGCTATATAAATAAATAGTAATTATAGCGTGTAGGATTTAAAGTAGACCTTTTACGTTAACGTTCATTTTTACATTGTTTATTTTTTTAAAGCATAAGTTTTATATAGCATAGAATTTTGTAATATATAATATTCTATTTATAATATAGAAATATTAAAGCTTTTAAAAGAATAAAAACACCAATAGTCTATAAAATTTGAAAAAAAAAAAAAAATATGCTACATATTTAACACTCTTATTCAATGGCGGCATTTTTTATTTAAGTCACACGCTATACAACTAAACTTTTTTTTTATTCTTGATTGTAGGAAATAGATACTTTTTTCTATTTTCATAAACATATTTCGCAACAGAATATGGATGTTATTTTTTTATATTATGTATCATTTACATTATATATCAATATGACCTTCTAAAAAAAATGCAAAAAAATAATAAACATTTCCGAGAAACAGCCATACCTGATTTTTTTTAATAAAATTTTTAATAGTATAATTTTATTTTTTTAAAAAAAATTAGACATGGCTGTCCCTTTAATAACACTGTTGGTGTAAGAGAAGGGTTGACTTTAGGACCCCTATAGTCATCAGGGTACTCTGGAAGAGGCATTTTTATTTTATTTACATTTAACTTTATGACAAGGAACCACTTACATATCGAGCCAAAACGTGAAACCCTAAATCGGCTTTTTTTAAATCAAAATGTGTAACATACCTCCCCATCGAAAATGTTTTTCCTTGTCAGCAGCTCTATTCTAATAATTGAAGGTTACATATTGCATCATATGGGGTTACATTTTTAACCAATTTTGGGACATTCGGCGGACAATTCTGTTGCAGATTTTGACCTTGATCTTGAGGCGGATCAGGTGAGCAGATACAAGAAGCAAGGATCCAAGCCGGCGACACGCCACACATCTGTTAAATGAGTAGAAAGGGTTAAAGTAGAGTTCGTTACGTAGAAAACAAAAGCCAAAACGTATCCAAAATGTAGCCAACAAACGAGAAACCGAAACCAATTCTAGAGGCAGACGAAGCGGGTTCTAGACTCGTCATGGACGGAGCATGGAGCACTAAACTAAACAAGAGGGAGCGTTTGAGCTGCTTTGGCTCGTGATGATCTTACCTTCTCACGCTACGTAATAAAGCTATAACCGCCTGCTGGAAAGACCTGGAAGAGAAGGTCGGATTATAAAAAAAATATATATATATTCTGGGGAATTTTTCTTTCCCCTGCTCCTTTACATGCTGTTTAAATCTAGAACCTCTTCTCTCTTTCAATGTTCTATGAATCGGACATTTTTTTGTAATTTTTTTTTTGTCAAAAGTTTTATAGAGAATGATCCACTAGAGATCTTTGAATATTTTAATTGAGCTGAAAATATATATATATATATACATATATTTAAAAAAATAGCTAAAAAAAGGCTAAAGACATCAAGAAAAAAAAATTCCTGTTACAAAAAATTCTTCAATTAGAAAGCCAGCAGAGCAGATGTGAAAGAGACCGTTTGAAATTCCAGTACGTAGAGGACGTTGGAATGCGAAACGGCCCTCGAGTTTAATGGAATTCCTGGAAGATAAACTCAACGACGGCATGTGGTCCAAATCTACCCAACAGTAACCCGTTATTAGAGTCCTACGTACGTCTTATGGATGCTCGGAGAGAACCTTCTTCTTCAACAGGCTCCCCGGTTCTGTGAAAACAAAAGAAGCCTGGTTAATTTTGGTTAAAATAAAGAAATACTGGTAAAGAAAATGATATATTCTAATCACAAATTCTAACGTCGGACGCAGAGACCAAACTTTAAGCGGAGACGTATTTAATGATTTCTTTTTTAATTGCCGGTCTTCAAAATGAGCGGCTCATCTAATATCCAGAATATAAAAAAATTCAATCCTAGGATAATGAATTTGCCTAAAATAGGACATTTGTAACTCACCCCCAACATATAATGAAACAATGTAACCCGTATCCAAAGATAAAAGAATAGTTTGAATTATTTACTTAATTTTTCCACATTTTGCCACAAAAGCAGAGAGGTGTCCTAAAAATTTCAAAAACTACTTAAAGCTTTGACGGTTCAAGAAATTGTCTCGGAGAAGACTAATTTTAACCTTTTTTTTTAGGTTATTTTACTCAAGGACACTTAGGGACGAGTCCGATATCCAAGTTGTCAAACCCTCCAACCGAGCATGCCCCTCGGAACTTAGAATGAGGCGCGAATAACTGAAAATGGATACATTCTGACAACACAAGGAAACGGGGGATGGTGTTACCTTTGATGCTGGTTGAATTTACAACGGCATTTTCGGCCTATAAATGCAAAACAGAGATTGAAACAATTCGTATTCTTGGTTGCGTTAGTAATCTGGACGGGGTATCTTCCATAGTTATCACAGTTTGTTAACGTTTTAAATACCAACAGAGGGGGGGTGTGCAGTGAGGCTTGTGACCCCTGGGGGCTTATTCACTAACTCGTGAGTTGAAGGACACATTTGATCTCTTATGCATTACGGAGGTCCAACACCTTCACATTTCTCCAGCGAGGAGGTCCACGGTGTCTTCATATTTAATATAGAGAGAACATTAAGATTCTGTACGCATGCATTATGAAGGGCCCTACGTGGAGGAGAAACTAACTGGGTTTGGTCCTTCACAAAGGCACTGAGGTCCAACCACAGCCTACCGTCAACTCACGGCTTAATGAATAAACCCCCTTAGACCATCCCTCCATTGGAGGTTTTAGCTTGTGCCTCGACGGAGGATATACAATCAGATGTGATAAGATGGAAAATTTCCACCCCGGTGAAGAAAATCTCTATGGTTTTGTTGTTGTTTTCTCTAAGTTTTGCACTTAATGACTGATTAATGGGTTGGCTTCACCCATAGTCTTTTTGGCTACCACTTGGCCTCTGCACGGTGTCATTGATTGTCACTGTCAGGGGTACTGGAAAGAGGTTTCTGGTACCCCACGACAACTTCAACTTGTTGGCCAAAAGTAGCTTGTGTTGTTTTTTTATTAATTACCAAACCGGTTGCCGCCATTTTGCCGCACAAAGATCCATGTAGATCGATTGGCCTTTCAACCCCAGAGAGGAAATATATAATATATATATATGTTGAATATAAAGAGTGACCGTGACGCTACATTATATAGATATGTTATATAATATTACGGGGTCCCTGCTACTATCTCACTCACTCAAGATGATGAGGATCCCGAGGATGAAGAGGACTCCGGCAAAGACCAAACCTCCGATCCGGAGAGATACATAATCTGCAAACGGAAAATATTTTAATAATGGAAGCTTGAATGTCAACTTAAACAGTAAAAAAAACCACATTTGTATAAAGTGGTCTAGGTACTTTTTAAAGTCCTCTTATAAAACGTAGCTCTTTACCCCACCAATCGCAAAACAAACCCCCAAAAATAAACATTCGAATGATAATCGAGAAAAGGAGTCAATTTCCAAAATACAGTCTAAACATGGACCTGGTTTAAACTCTAGGTATCTTGACCGTTCGTGGTGGGACGTGGTCTTCTTTACAATCAATCGCCCATTAGCCAAAGAGCCTCGTTTGTGTAGGAATGAGATATTATATATTTTATAGATTCTCCAATATTGCCAAGTGGGAGGCGTAATTAAGAGTCCATCGGCCCACATAAAGACCACCCAAGCCTTGCGTTTTTCTACTTAAAAGAATGACTACAATGACTATAGAGATCCAAGTTATCTGCTGTCCTTCACAGCCACCTCTTCCAAGTTGACCAGAAGACCTGTAGACGTGGTCCTTGAAGAAATAAATTCTCCTTAAAAGTTAAAGGACAAACCCTTCACCCCCATTTGCGTCACTTTGCCCATCTTGAGTGGTAGATGACCCTCATTATCAAACGAAACAGCCAAGTTGATGGAGGGTTAGAGTTCCAACCCTTACCTCCCGGATCTCCCCTCGAGAGGCAGCGTGGGTACAGAAAAAACTTGGGGTGGGGTACGGACAAAAAGCGCTCACATTTTGAAGAACGGCTTTTAATGAGGTCTCTTCTATCTTGAATATTATTTGCTTCGGTGGTCAATGCTTTAGTGAACGCTGAGGATCTCACCAATGGTCAGTGACCAAGAAAAAAAGGGGGTTTGTTCCAGATCTTTGAATAGAGAGACTAAAGTACAGCTTTTGTAGAGCGAAGGCTTAGATCATTAAAAATGATTTAATGGCGAGTTCTCTACACTGCTTTCCGCTCTATTGGAGAAACTCAAAAGGTGCTAATAGTTTGGAGTCTTTTAGGAAGCCGCTGGACGTTGTCCGCATTGCCTCAGACGTTTAGGATTTACCAGTTGGATGGGGAACCGAGGTGATTATCGGGTTTATTATGGGGGGGGGAATGGAGGATATGATTATATATGTGCCGGATCATTCCTTATATACGTTAAGGAGCAACAATGTATTTAATTGAGCGGTCTGGGGTGGATTAACTCTTTAGATCACACAGTAATTTAGGTTAACTATAATTAATGATATAAACCAAGATATTATGAACCAAAAAAAACACAACTCACCGAAATGAAACGGGTCGTCCTCCTCCACGTCTTTCTTCTCCGTTTCAGAATCTGAGAACAAAATACAAAGTCTCCATTAATGTTATTATATTATTTAACCTTTTGTTCGATGATGGCTTGAGTGACGCAGTGCACTATGCATTGCACACCTCTCCAGCATCCGAAATCTCATCTTAATACATTTCTGGCGAGACCGAGATCAGTGAATACAGAGGAACCCCAGCCGCCTCGGGGTCTAGGAGGCATCTAGCAGCCAAGAACCTATCCAGCACTCAACGGGTTAATCTTCCTTGCCCCGTTTGCCTGAACGTGCCGATACCTTTCCCTTATTTGGACAGTTTTTCGGTCTCTTTACATAGTTGCGAGCACTGACCCAGCCTCTATGTAACTTTAACACCATGTCTTATCAGTACTTTCATGCTATGGCTCCCCTCTCAAATGCCTACTGATTGGCCAACAAATGGTTAATGATCTGTTAATAAATCAGGAAACCAGGGTCCCTTAAATATGCTGAAAAAAAGGCAATATGAGCTCATTAGCTGTTTTTGTGAATACTTACAGACATGCCATAAATGTTTATATATCTCTGAGCCATAGCTTTTGATGGCTGAGAGTTGTTAGAGTTGCATCCCAACACAAGGGCAGCCTAACCCGGGAATGACATACAATAAAAATGTTGCTAGGCTAGGTCTCCGATGTTCTCAGAGAGTTGAAGCATATTTAATTTACATGCCTAATCTACAAGTTTACATCATTTTAATGGAGGATGTAAAGGTATGATGTCATAGCGCAGCACCATAATTTACTATATCAGATCGGGAGCAACAGGAGCCTTGATGGTTCTTCAGCTGGTTTTGTAGGAAGGCGACTTAATATTTTGGAAGGCTTTAGAGAAAATATCTGGCTTATAAGAAAAATGTTTCATAAATAATGGAATGTTACAACTTCCAAAATAATAACCGCATCCAACAACAATAATGTTATCTCCAGGTCGAACCAGAGACAATTCCAGCCCATGAGTCATGTGAAGGACTATTTGCTCACTAAAGGTCTTGTAGACCAGCTTTGTGAAGGACACAAAATGAATGAGGTGTGTGAGAACCTACAAAAACATATAAAAAAATGGGTTTTTAACGCATAAAACCCTCATTCTCTGGAAGATACACAACATTTCCTCCAACAATAATATTTGGCACATACCGAGCGCTGCGGTGATCACGATGGACGAGAAGAAAATGAGGAGTGGGACTTCCATAACGAGACTCTGGAGGAAAGAGAGGAGAGACGAGTCAAAGCCATAAGAGATAACATCGACATCTCGAGACCGTTATCTGAACTCAACAGGAGAGCTGGGAGGAGACTCATCGAAAATGTAACATCTAAGCAACCTCTGCTTCTAGGACGAGGGCAGAGCCCATCGACCTGACGCCAAAAAGAATCCAGGCATCCTCCCTTCTCTTGAAACTGTCTATGACGCTCAGCTACTCCCTTTGGGTTGATGTTTTTGAAGCCTCAGGACCAGCGCTGGCACCGGGCGGTTCTTCCTTCCAACAACGTTGTTACAAAAGTATCAAGAAGTCACGCCGAGGTCCACCGCAATGGAGAACCTCCCCAGGAACAAAATAACTTCAAAATCAAGTAAAGCAGGCCCAACAATCCTTTCTGGAGCAAGACTGTCCAGTGTGGCCCTCCAAGCCCATACAGATAGACCTAGTCGGGGCTTTCATCAACATATAGGCAGCCAATGAACTTTCTGCCCAAACATGCAAAAGAATACCCCGTTTCTCGCCCTCCATTCTGGATCCCTCCTAATCTCTAAGTGGGGCACAGGGGGCTAGGGTTATGGAAATGAATCACTTATCTGCCCTTGATGATTCAGAGCATTGCATTAACCCTTTAAAAGACAAATTCTCAGTAGACACTGGCAACGGGTCAGAGCATTATATCCGGAACAAGTCGTTCCAAGCCAGGAATCCGTGCCCTTCTCCGAACAGATCCCCTCTCTACACCGGATAATTCTTTAACACATTTACCCCTGCACTCCCCTACCTCTATTTTTTATCAGAAATTATTTTCTAGATTCTGAGGCAGCCCCCCCCCAAAAGAGAGAGTTCTGTCAGTATTATAGATTTTTTCCATTGCCCCTAATGCCTATGCGTTTCACCTTAGTTATGATCCTCTTCCCTTCTTCCGACTTGCCCCAGATATTCTTGCCTATTTTGCCCTTTGGTTATTCCCCCCCCCATTACAAATAGCCCAGCAGGGGCATTAGTGTTATATAGTTCCAGAGGGGGGGGGGTAACTATTAGCCAACTGCGGTCCATGCGTATGCTACTATTTAAGGGGCAGACACAGCTCCACAATTTTTGCAAATGCCTACAAGATCTTGGTTGGTGCATTCTCCTTCCTCTGGATACCACTGGTTGCTATGGAGATTGCACCATTTCCAAACTTTGCACCAGGATCATATTTTAACAAAATAACCCCCATTCTTTCCATTTCTAAATTATATGCAAAAGCATGAGAAAGTAAACTCGATAAGTCTGTCGCTGCAAAAACTCATACTGTTACCCCCGGATCTGGGAATCTCATTCACTTAGGCGTCTTACTTTGTTAAGAGGGTGGTAGATAGGTGGAGCAGCTTCCCAGCAGAGGTGGTAGAGGGTAATACAGCGAGGGTATTAAACATGCATGGGATAGACATACGGCTCCTGAATCTAAAACGAGACCGACGGCTGATTAAGGTTTGATTACAGCAGGAGAATTAGGTATAGTTAGGGGTTGTCGGCTTTTTAAGGGGTGCAGGTTTGAGGGTCCCCCCCCTTATTGTCATGCAGACGAAAAACGGTCTATTTTCTATGTTTCTCGGATAAATGGAAATATGGCATCGTGCTCCAGGGCGTGTCGAGCAGCGGATTAAACGCGGCACTCAGACCGAGAGACGCTGCCAGCTCACAACATCGAGTCCAAATTTAGTATTAACCATTTATCAGCCGCCGTAACACATACAGGAAAAAGACTAACATACTAAGAAAAAAAACATACAAGCAGATGCGTGTGTGCAGATAAAGCCCCAACGCTTATACAGATAGACAGAAACTGTGTTTGTTTTTTGCTTTACTAAGAGGGTGGTGGATAAGTGGAACAGCCTCCCAGCAGAGGTGGTAGAGGGCAATACAGTGAGGGGATTAAACATGCATGGCATAGACATACGGCTCCTGTCTTTACAGCGGGAGAAACGGGCAACTGAAAATCCAATTTTTTTTTTACGTACGCTCATTATTTTAGTTCAATAACCATTGTACAGCGCTGCGGACTATGACGGTGCTACGAAAAACAATATTAATAAATAATAATTTGTACAGTGTTAGCGATTTCAATTTTAAAAACCTTATTAAAGGAAAGCTAAACAATTTTTCCCATTAAAGAAAAAGTTTACGTCTTTTACGGTCGATGCTGATAAAAAACAAAACAAAAAAAAACAAACTTGTAGCTCCGTAGAGTCCCGGCACGCGCCGGCCGACGGTTACCGACCACAAACAACGGCAGCGACGATTTCCACGCGCGGGGGGTGGGCAGGGTCTTCCCAAATAACGTTTCTCACCTTGAAAACAACAGGAATGGTGAAAAGGTCGCCGGAGATCGGGCGGGGGGGTCACGTCCAGAGATCTGGGGGATCGCGTCCAGAGATCGGGGGGGATCGCGTCCAGAGATCAGGGGGATCGCGTCCAGAGATCGGGGGGATCACGTCCAGAGATCAGCTGCCAGTTGCTTCCTGAGCAAAAGGACACGAAAAGTGGATTCTGTTTACACTTTCTATGCTCTTCCCACCCACCGTCTCTGGTGCCCTCCTCCCCTCCATATCCGTAATGACTCGGACTTTCTCTGCCTCTCCCCATCTACGTTTCTCAGACAGCCTTGTTTTCCATCACGGTTAGCGGCCCCAAATTCGCTCTCCCCACCTTTCTACTTCTCTCCTTCTCCTTTTCTTTGTTTCTCTCTCCCTCTCTTTCCTCTCCAAGATTCCATTCATACATCAAATTCTGTCAGTGTGTATTCCACCCCCCCTTAACAGCTCTCTAAGAGAGAGAGAGCGAAGGGGGGGGGTGAGGGGAGCACATACACAAATGGTGTGTAAGTGGTATCTATGACGATTCAACTTAAATTTAATGGATTTTTTCACTTTTAAGGAAGTTTTGCTTTACTGAGAGGGTGGTAGATAAGTGGAACAGTCTCCCAGCAGAGGTGGTAGAGGGTAATACAGTGAGGGGATTAAACATGCATGGGATAGACATACGGCTCCTGAATCTAAGACGAGACCAACGACTGATTAAGGTTTGAGTCTTTATAGCAGGAGGAACAAGTGACTAGAAGGGGCCGGATGGGGGCCGATCTGCTGGCGGGTTCTGGGTTTCTATAAATAACTTGGGCGCCCATAGAGATGGGTTTTCCAAAAATAAAGTATTTGTCACCCTTCGGACAGCAACCTCTGCTGAAATTGTGATTTACAGATTGTCCCAAACCCTTAAAAGCGAAATCTCACAGCCCAGCGAGAAGGATAAGTGCAGGATCGGGTGGCGCATGACCAACGGGCGGACAGAAATGAGACAATGTGACTTTTTTTTTCACAGAAACATGTGCCTCTCGTAACATGAAAGGGTTAAATAAGTCCCTTTGTCTCCAGCCTAATCCCATTTCTTTGCTAAATGACTCTCAGCTGCGAAGCGTCGATTAGAAACAACGTGTTTTTGGCGCTGTTATAAAGCCGCCGCGGTTTGTTTTGCAGGAACTCCGATACCTAAATGACCTCTTTGTTCCAGCAGAAAAATATAAAATTCCAGCACTCCTCCTCTTCCACTAATCACCCCCAAATTCCAATTCATGGATGAACGCTCCCTACTGGGGGGGCAACAGGGAGCATTCATCTCGACCTTTATATAAAGAATTCATCTTTGTTTGGGTTAAAATCAACATCGTCTATAAATATCAACAGAACAATCATTATTTAAGGAAGAAAAGGTGAAATTATGTATTTTGCTCTCTGCTGATCCCCCGATTAACCCCCAAATATCCTTTAAAAGAACAATTTAATGAAAGATGTCATCGACGTACCTAAACTGGGATTTGTTCTTGATTTCGTTTACAATGTTGCAATTTCTTGAAACAATAAACATATGAGAAATGAAACACAAAGGAGCCAAACATATTAAGTATCATTAAAATGAACATCTCTATGGATACAAAAGGATGTCTTCAAGCAAATCTTTCATTAAAACGCGAAATATAATTAAAAACAGTCAGATTCTGGGGATTAATGCAACAATTATTAGATTTTATAAACATTAACCAGAAATCCGATTCTAAATGAAGGATGAAAATGTAGAAGTTAGAAGAAGAGGCCACAATTTAAAACTAGAGGCTTAGATGGAATGGAAGGAAGTTTTACTTCGCTGAGAGGCTGGTAGATAAGTGGAACAGCCTCCCAGCAGAGGTGGTAGAGGGTAATACAGTGAGGGGATTTAAACATGCATGGGATAGACATACGGCTCCTGAATCTAAGACGAGACCAACGACTGATTAAAGTTTGAGTCTTTACAGCAGGAGAAACAGGGGACTAGACGGGGGCCGGATGGGGCCGATCTGCCATTTCTATGTAATGTCAGTTCTTTTTAGTACATACATTAATGTTTTGCCAAGATGAGCCGAAAATAACAAAAATTGCTCATTATCACAGACTAGAGGGGCTGGCGTGTCCCTAACTCCCCCCCCCCATTGTTTAAGCTAACATGCTGCCTCTGCAGGGATCGTTGTAAAGTGACAACTTTGTGTTCTCTTCCCAGCAGCCAATATTTGTTTTTAAAGACCTTGAGCTTTTTTCCTTTGCCCCCTTCAGGCTCAGTTCAGCTGCCGAAGCCGGGCAACGAGCCATTTTGGCCTAATTAACGTTAGTGATTGGGGGGGGGGGTTCTAGTTTACTAGGCTGTAACTAGGTACTGACTCAAATATCTATGGTATTTGTTAGAATTTAGTTGCCTTCAGTTGATGAGATAGAACGGCCATGACCGTCACCCTGCCGACTAGCAAAGAAAACTTGGCCACCGTATGCCAAGCATGAAATTACTGTCCTCTGCGTGTTACGTGAAAGCTCTTGGCGGGGGCTAGGATTTTCCTCTTGGTAAGCGATTAAACATTATATGTCTGGTTCCGTTCCAGAACCGAGCAGGTCTAATTTTAGATGAAGAGAACTTGTCAGGTGTTATGGAGGCCGAGCCTGGAACAGCTCAAAATTGTTGTTTTATTACAGGTTTTTCTCCTTTCATCTTTCTTCACTCTTTTTTTTCTTCTTTTATTCTTTTTATATCCTTTTATTTTCTTCTACCCAACCTCCTTTTCTTCCATCTTCCTTTCGTCACCTTAATTCCTCCATTTGTTCCTTTTTGCCTCTCTCACTTCTTTCTTCCTTTTCTCCTCTTTCTTTCTATTTACATCAAATAGTTTGAGTCAAGAATGTCTCAAAAGAGTTACATCGTAGTCTATGAGCCCCCAACTGACATATTGACTGAAGAAGCATGGCGCTAAAGAACCAACTCATTAAAATAAGATCCAGCTCTATCAGCGGAGAATACCCGTGCCAGGAATTATTATTAACTTCTCCTCGGACATTGACCGTCTCCATAAGCGTCTTCTACTGGCTGCCCATTGACTCGGCCGTGTGCGCCATCCACGCGTTAATGGATTAAGTACAAAGAACGTGGAGCATGCACATTTTTCAGAGACTTAAAACATTAATCCATCTGTTTGCAATCGGATAAAACTCTGAATAAAACAAACCCTGTTTTGTATTCAAAGAAAGTGGCCTACTAAGAAGAGGCCTCACGGCGCTGACCAAATAACTGCTTCTCGCGTGCACGGTATAGAAAAACTAACAAGAACGAGGGGGAAAAAAGAAAAAAGAATGGTTCTTGGCTTCTTAGCCCAGAATATGGATTCTGGTAAATTCCCATGAGAGATCCTCAAACTATTTCAAAGAACCAAGTACATCCCAAGAACCAAGTATGATCCATGATCTCCACCAAGAACAATTAAAACGTTTTAAGGATATATTTTTCCAGTGATTCAGCCAATTTTAGAGCTTAATGGAAGAATACAAAAAAATGGAAGCCAACACCCCCCCTAAAATTTGTGGATAAACCTAATATAGGGCATTTATAAAGAAGTCCCATCTTCCGATACTGTAGAGGGCCTCCCCCACCTTCTGTGGCCCAAGTGCGGAGGATGACTGAAGACCTCTTTGTTTCTCTCGTACACAGGCGTTCAGGGCAGGGGGTCCGTGTCAGGGCAGGGGGTCCGTGTCAGAGCTTAACTCTGGTCCCTTGAGAACATGCCAACCTGCCATTCACTTAACCCTTTCCATAGCACCAAAAACCGAAGAGCACAATAAACAGTGTATGTTTTCTTCCTGTTGACCGGTTATTTTGGACACAAGGAGAGGCTGTGGGATTCGGAGGCCTCGATTGACCCTATTAGTGCTAAGAGGCGTCGGAGACAAAGGGACGCTCTATGTGCTGGAAGAATAGCAGATGGGGCGAGAGGAGGGACTGCGGAAATCTTGATTAACCCCAAGTATCACAATAACGCATTGTGGCTTCCAATGGCCAAACTTAAACCATTTGGAGATATTTCTGTCTCTGATTTTTTTTTTAAACTAACCTTCTATGTTTCGGGACATTCATTCTCTGGCATCTCTATCGTTATTGATCTGGAACTATTTTTTTTTAATAAAAGGCCTTTTGTATCTTTTATTGCACTTTGCTATTGATAGTTTGGTGGCCTCCAAATTGACTTCCTTGTGGCTTTCTCATTTACTCTTCTTCTGTCTTGGGGGGGGGTTCAAATTTTATTATCCAACATAAGAATTTTAGACTTCAGTAGTGAACCTCATGCTGACTCAGAATCAGGCTAGAGCGCGCTGTCCTCAACGAAGCCCCCTTTTGACTTGGTTGATGTCTTCTCAAGTACAACTGCTTTTCGGAACTTTTGTCTTTAATGCCCCTTAATCCCTGATGACAACCCATAAATCTTACTTAGATAGAAAAATAACCTTAACTAGACATATATATCGATGAAGCCTCGACCGTGCTTGTGAAGCCACCTGACCATTCTTCTGCCTTGCCCTTTGGTACCACGTATTGGGTTGCTGCCCTCAATGCGGAGACCTAGAGGACTCTACTGCTGGGTTAGAGATCCAGATGACAGACTGTGTGAGCTGACATCGTCACTTGGTTTTAGGTTTTCATTATCAGAAATATATTCTCTGATCATTTGTTTTGGTTGGAGGTTTATTTGGTCTCCTTTACATGGACTCCACAATCTTTCAATGCTTCTTCCTCCTAAAGGCGACTGTTCTGTTCTGTTCTCTGGGTACTTTTGTTCTAACGCTGATTTTGAAATTATTTTAGCATGGCGACGTCCTTATTTTAGAAACACTCATAAAATATGTATTCCCCCCCAAAATCCAGAAGCAGAGATGTGGAAAAGCTTTTAGTAAAAGGACAAGGGGGGGGGGGGGGAGAAGGACCGTTTTCTGCTCTTAAAGAGAAACTCCATAAATTAAGGTAAATTTAGGAAAATTAAGTATTTAAAGGCTATAGAAGGTGAGCAGATAATAGTTTATTAACCCACCGGCTGCTGCTACAGTTAAGTTGCATATTGTAAATTTTTAATTCCATAGAAACATAGAATCTGCCGGCAGATCGGCCCCTTCCGGCCCCCGTCTAGTCACCCGTTTCTCCTGTTGTAAAGACTCAAACCTTAATCAGTGGTCGGTCTCGTCTTAGATTCAGGAGCCGTATGTCTATCCCATGTATGTTTAAATGCCCTTGGAGTATTACCCCCTACCACCTCTGCTGGGAAGAGCCTCATACTATAAAAGCAGTGTGCCAATAACACCCCGGAGGTGAATACCTTCAATATAATTTCTGTCAATCTAGTAAATGCTTTCAAAGTCACCTTATTCCTCAAAAACATTAGTTGCAGGTGAGATGACGTTTCATTTGGGAACCCATCACCCTTTATGAACCTTATCCCCGACGAGAATCTCCTCCAGAAACTCAACTAAAGGCTTAATGCACGGCCAACTCACCAACAGACGCTAAAACGTATGGCCAACTCATGGCTTAGCGAATAAACCCCAATTCAACAATTCTTAGCTTTTATAATGAATCCGACCCTAGAAGGAGTTAAACGTTTGCTTTACTGGCCAAGTGGAAACAGTTTGGTTTAAATGAGTTTGTTTGCAAAGTAACTGTAAATAACTTATTTGTAAATTTAGATATGAAAAAAAGAAACAACCGCCAATAAAAAAACAAAAAAGTATCCTCCAAAAGAATGTCACAGTCCAGCGATAACATGGAGAACAAAGTGAACGCGCTGGAATTAAAATCCGAACTGAAATCATCCAGCCCTTCCCTCCGACCCATCCCAAGGAAACAGTCAAACAACGCATTGTATCACAGAGCCACTGGCACAGCAACAAGCGAGAGTGGGGAGCGTCAAGAATAGATTGGGTAGAAGAGGGACAGAGAGAAGAGTAGATCGGATGCGGATAAAAGGATAAAGAGAGAGAAAGTCATTAAAAAGGGGAAAAAAATTACTACTTACTTCCAAGAGGAAGACGACAACGTGAAGCAGACAGTGAAGAAAAGGAGAAAGACGTAGAAGCCCATCGATGGTGAGTTACAGCAACATCGTAACTGACTCACCCCTTGGCTTCCATTGCCCCCACACCCATATCGTTTACTTTCGCAGATAAGTCTTGGATTGTTTCCCACTCGTTACATGAATTATGTTGGAATGTTAGGGGATTTAGCACAAACTCATTAATTTTAGCTAAGTGGATTGAATACTTTTTTTGCAAACTATAAATTCTATTTCTTTTGCTTCTTAACACCACTGATCAAATCATTCCGGCCCCCGTCTAGTTGCCCGTTTCTCCTGCTGCAAAGACTCAAACCTTAATCAGTCGTTGGTCTCGTCTTAGATTCAGGAGCCGTATGTCTATCCCAAGCATGTTTAAATCCCCTCACTGTATTACCCTCTACCACCTCTCCTGGGAGGCCATTCCATTTATCTATCACCCTCTCAGTAATATGTATAGTCAACACCCCAATGCTCCTTTCTTCAGACTTAATTATGCTTAACATAGACTGTAATATTTCGGTAAAATTGACCATATCCAGAGCCTGGGGGGGGGGCTGGTTCACTTTGTTTAATGTATAGGTTGGAACTAAATACATATTTCATTCAGATTGGCTGATGCCCAATGAGTATAGAGTACAGAATGTATTAATCTCCAGAATAAGTCACATCAGTGACCTTTACCTTTTTCCGGTTTCTGGTGGGACATCATCTTCACAGGAAAAGCTGGTGGGGCGCAATTTTCAGTATGGCAGCGGTCCTCCCTTCAGGTGTAATGGCCGGCTGAAAAATTAAGGATAAATGAATCATGACACCATGTATAGAAAAGTGTGAGGCTAGGGGACTTCACGGCTTATTAGCCCTGGTGTTGGCCAACGGGACAGTTTGAGACGCAGGATAACTGTTACCATACATTCTGAGATGTAAGCAAGGAATATGTGAGATAAGAATGCTAAGCTGTCTGCACACTTTATATACAGATTACGCAGAGTAATATATGTCAATACTCAGTCTTGCGTTCATATGTATTGAAAACGTTGACTTTTTAAGGCTCATTCCAAGTCTCCATCACTGATCATCGATATCCTTGTTCAGAATAACATAATATCGACAGAGAATCGTGTCTGACATGGAAGGTGACAGCACCGCCTAGTGGCAGATGAAGGGTATAGCTATTTCCAGCTAGCTCGGTCCCTCTAGTGGTCATAGTCGGGAGAACAGAGCTTTGAATATTCAGGCTGAAGACAACCATAGACATAAAGATAAAATAATAATACTAATTTAAAACCTCAGAAAAGTATAAAAAATATATATATATATATTCGTTTGTTTTGCCAGAAGGGAGGTCTGTCCTGGTTCAAAAACAGAAGGAAAACAAAAGAAACATGAAAAGAAAAAACAAATCACTGTCGACTTAAAAGAGAGAGGACGACGGCGGAAACTAAAGAGAGGGAGACACAATGAATAGAGGAATTTCCAAGACATCGATATGGGGAAAAAGAAAAGTATTACCAAGTGACAGAATGATCTAAACCCATATGGAAGCCCAACAATAATGAGTCTCTCGGTCCATGTGTCATTTGGAACTATCTTCCTTTTGGGTCTTTTTCTTTTTGGCCAAACACGGCCCGGACGCCGACCACCTAAATGGAGATGTCCCCTACCCTGCAACTGCACCGGAGACAGCGTCCTTTGTGACGGATCCAGCTTCATACCCAACACTTACCCCTCGAACGTCATCTCTGTGTAAGAACCAGCAGCGCATCCACCTGAAAATGACACACGAGAATGTTAATGGCTTGGGGTTGATTTTATCGTCTATTTTGTATCAAGTTTTGCCGATGCTTATTTGGGAGTAATTAATATCTAGGTGGTAAGATCTCCTCCTCAGATGTGTATACGGGGGCTAGTTGTGACTTTTTAGTCCAAACATTGGCTTTGACGGCCTAACGAGGATACGGTTGTTATGTAAAATAAATGTTAAAGCTTGGAAAATGCCAGAAATCGGTGGGTCGCCAGTAATAGTTGTAAAAATGCATAGGATTCATCCTACCGATGACCCCAACAGTTCCATCACCTCGAGTCTCTATTAGGTTCCATAGATGAGATCCTTAATTTGTAGCACCTCTACCATTCCATTTGTATCCTTACCCCCCATAGAGAGGTCCACCACCATTAGACCATCTGTTGCCTCCTAAGCCCTTACAAAATGTAGACTCCATAACCTACGTTCAAACTCTCAACCACCCCCCTCACCTTGGGAAAACTTGAATGTTAGGGAGTATGCGTGAATTTATACCCAACACTGTTTCCTCATTCCATGTCCACTTTACTTGTGTCTCTCACAGGTCCTTCAGACGATGTTCCTTCAAGTATATTCCCCCTGGAAGCTTTGCCCCCTCCCAGACCTTGCAGATCTTGTAAGAACCATCAAAAAACAATAATAAAAATACAAAACGTTACATATATCTTAGATCTACCCTCTCTTAAGCTTATGGCCTATTGTGTATCGCTTACATTTTTTATGTCTACTTATAGATTATTTACATCAAGTTCCTTTGATACGATCTCAGACGATGCTTTCCTGGGACTCAAACATCTGGAATATTTGTAAGTTGCAAGTTAACTCCGAAATGTCAGAATATTTACAATAATTCATTTTTACAATGATCGTATAAAATGGGCCCGACCATCTCCTGATCGATAATTACTGCCCGTTTGTTCCAGTGAATAAACCTCTTTAAACCTGACTGTTGTAGCTTCGATTCTCCGGGCTAGGCTTAACTCCCCATTAAAAAAAACCCCAATAATGACACCACACCAAAAATATGGATGAGAAAAGGCCACAGCCAATTTTATTTATTAGAGTCATTGTCACGCCAAAACCTGAAACAAGAAACATCGGTGCGTTAACAAGGACAACGACTCAAACACTAACATGTAAATATATACAATAAACACAATGAACACACCAAGCCTGCCAAGTAATCCAGGTACCATAACCAAATGCCACTTAAGGAAGGGACCCGGATGCCCCCACCCTGACCTGAGGTTCCCAGCACTGACAGCCAAGAACCTCCCACCAGATGTTATCAACCATTCACTTACCACCACATTAACCCCCTGGATACCTGGCAAGCTGCCGCCCCACAGACTGTGACAAACGACACAAACCGACAAACAAAAGAAAAAGGGAGGGAGGGACGGTGGGTCACAACCAGGTAAGCTAACCACAAAAAATGGTTCCTGAGCCCGGGAAAGCAGCCACTTATATAATCTTCCCCCAACTCCACCCCCGAAATTCCCGCCAAAAAGCCTACCCCTCCTCCGCACAACAGTCAAGGCCCACTATAGCCCATGCTGCCCCCCCCCCGTGGGCATCATTCTGTCTGTGCTGGTAATTTATAAATAAATGTAAAACATAGGTGATGGGCAATCCTAAATCTCTATTTGTTATAGCCCTTCCACTCCACACAACGCTAGGCATGAGTGTGCTGACCATGGGTGCCATGAACTGAGTTTGGTCAACCCTTGTCCAGTTTGTCAACCCAAGATAGTCTCCCCCATTGGAAATGGCGAGAAGAGTAGGCAGCTTAACTAGATTGGCTAGTGCTCCCCCTTTGGCATGCCACATGATAACAACAACAATAACTATTGTGGGCCTAGCGTACAGAAAAATCAATGTTTTAAGCATTTTGAAAATCAATTTCCATTTCTTAGGTTTATTGAAAACAACAAAATCAAAGCAGTTTCCGGAAACGCATTTCGCGGCTTGAAATCGCTGGTCCACCTGTGAGTATAAATTCTGAGACTGGCAAAGACGAGGTAAAGAAGGCCAACGGATGCCTGAGAATGGAAGCCATTTTGAACACAGATTTAGGGGGGGGTATAATCTTAACGCTGGTACTCTGATGGCGTGGATGTGTTATGACAATTCTTATTTTTGCAGGAGTTTGGCAAATAATCGCCTGGAATCCCTCCCGCGGGGGCTGTTCCTGCACCTGCCGGCTGTGAAGCAAATGTAAGAGGCAGAGGAAGACGGATATGCCTATGGACGAGTGCCTACACAATGCTTAGAATAATACATGAGATAACTGGGAGATAACAGAAAATAGCAAGCTTTGGGAGATATAGAAGACTTCATTAAAAATAAGGCCACAGAGGTTTGAGTTATAGTTTTATAGCACAAAACATTAGCATCGAGAAGGGAGGAGAACGTTCTCCCATGGGGGGTACTCACAAAAAAGGTATTAGCTGTTGAGGGGGCTACTGGGAAACCCTAAAGCAAGCCTGGGTTGCCCACAAACAGTGGGAACTGGCCATCGTTTGCATACCAGGAACCAATAATTGTGATTATAGAGTAGAATATCAGGGATGAGTGTCGTCATATGACGTGCAAAGGGTTATTAAAGTGAGATGTAGATGCTGTTGAGCAAAGTCGTAAAATCGTACCACATTTGGCGACAGGTGAATCTCAATGTCCTGTTTTTTGGGTTTGTGTTCAAGAGACCTACGTGGAAACCCAATGCTCTGCAACTGCCAAATGAAATGGTTGATCGAGTGGATGAATGGGATTGGGAAGAACGTGGCGGTGTGGCCTCCATTACCATGCGCTGAACCTTCTAAACTCATCGGGCGCAATCTGAGCGACCTGACGGTGAACGACTTCTACTGCGTGAGCAGCAGTAAGTGGACGAGGCGGTGGTGACAGCAGCCATTATCGCTCAATAAGCAGGGGTGGTTGGATTACCAAAAAAGTCTCCAATGGTGATCATTGAGATCGTTCTTATACAATGTATACGGCTAAAGGGAGTGGCAAGTACATGTTCAATATTAACTTGAATATTAGGGTAACGCCAACAAAAACAGGCAGTTTCTACCCACTGACAAGAAGTTGACCTTGAGGTGTTTTGTTTTCTTTTAGACCTAATCCAGCGTTGGACCTTCAAGCTTCCATCTTTGTCCGTGAAATCCTTTCAGTATCTATCAGACCAATACGTAGTCATAACGCATCCTTTTGAGGGACGTTGCACATTTATGGAGTGGGACCATGTCGCTTATGTTTTCCGACAGTATGACAGCATTAAAGGTAAGAACAGATTGTCTTGGTACACGTCGCGTCATACATCTGAGAAATATGCAGGCCAGAGATTCCATTTTTATTGACTTATCTTTCTTCCAAATCTGTGACCCATATCGTATGTTAGTGTTGATGTAACTGGTGTCTTCATCTTGTAGGTGCTTCTATTGTCTCCTGTCTACCTTTGGTGATTGGAGATCAGCTATTTGTCGTGGTGGCCCAGTTATTCGGCGGCTCGTACATCTATCGCTTTGACTCAAACCCAGGAACCCTCTCTTCCTTCCGCCTCTTCCAGAAACTCCCCGACACTCGCAAGCCCAACGACGTAGAATATTTCAGGTCAACAGACAACGAACATTATTTCGTGATCGCAGACAGCGCCAAATCAGGAGCGAGCACTTTGTACAAATGGGACGGACGTGGATTTTACACCCACCAAAAGCTTCCCCATTGGCATCGAGATACAGACGCTGAACCCTTGCTCCTCTCGGGTTCCACACACCTGATCATGAGCAGCGGATCCCAGAGACCGGTTGTGTACCGGTTTGAGGACAAACGTCTCCGACGCCTCACTGACATCCCGGAAGCTTGGGATGTGTACGCCGTGAAGCATTTCACAGATCCAGAAGATGGGGTTTTTGCCTGCTTGGTGAGCTACATAGGCGAATCGTCCCTTGTGCGTTGGGATGGCTCAATGTTCCGGCAGCTCCAGCAACTACCGTCCAGAGGCTCTCATGTTTTCCAGCCTTTGATGATAGGGGATAGTTGGCATGCTCTTCTGGGCCATGATTTTGGTTATGCTTTTGTCTACCAGTTAGAGAAGTGGAAGCATTGGGAGATAGAGGAAGGAAGTGACAGAGAGAGACCACGGGGACCTCTGGTGCCATTTCAGGAGCTCCGTGTCCTGGCGGCACGGGCTTTCTCCACCGTGCAGGTGCGAGGTAGACAATTTGTCTTCGTGGCCAGCGTTGGAGGAGATACTGTGGTATACGAGTATGTAAAGTATGAAAACAACATATAAAACCAGGACATCAGTAAAAAAAAAAAACAACATCTGCTGTTTGGAACTGTTCCTTACTTGGAAGTTTGGAAACAAACATATGGATTATTAAATATCAAGCTTTCCCATCGTGGACCATATCAGAAGATCCACAATGAGGAAAAGGGAGGCATTTGAAGAAGAAAAAAAAAAGTGAACAAAACTATATGAAGTTACATGGATTCCACTAGCGAAAAATGACATCATAACCCAATACATCCAGCACATGAAAAGCAATATGAAAAAAACTGAAAATATATGCATATTATAAAAATGCCAACAATACCACAACTACCGCAAACAGTATTAACAGATGTTTGGGAAAGTTCCCATGGTCACACTTTGATTACACAAAATACCACAAACCTATTAAAATGGAAAAGTTTTTTTTAATTCAAAAAATGAGAATGACTCAATGTTTAGGGACAAATTTAATATTAATATTTTTGTTATAATATTTTTTATGTCATTTTACAAAGCCATCACATGATAACTTGGTCACTAAAATTCTTCATAATTGTCTCTTAATTATAGGGGGGTCAAAAGTGTTAAGACCAACCCTTTTCACATATCAAAAAAATGTTACGTGCGTTATGATGTCACAAGTGGTCGCGTGACATAAATATCGTGTTGCTTGGGTCACAGATGAAGACGGAAATATGTTTTACTTTCTCATATTTTATTTCTGATATGGCCAAAAACCTGTCAGATCCAAACCTGACTTCTTTAATATACAATAAATTAAAAAACACATCTAACAGGTACATTATTAGCCAAACATAGTATGTTCTAACTATAACACTAAATTTAACTAAATTAAATTGGGCTATCAATCCCCAGTCCTCTAATACAGAAAAAAATTTGGGAGTCTCAATCAACCAGCATCCCATAAATGTGAACAAATTTTAATCAGTTTTCCAGTTACTAAACTATGTTTTGGGGATTTTATGTTTACTCCCCCCAAGAATTTGTTCTGGCTCATAATACTGTATGCAGAAGTTATGAAAACTGTTTGGATCAAGTGTATGCAATACAGAAATGCAAAAAAGGTGGTTCTAGTTTCACATTGTGTGCATGAATGAATGCAGTACCGGAAACAGACTCCAGGTGGCAGCACCTGCTTGCATTTCTCATTCTCCTCCTTCGCAAGCTCTGCGGGTGTTCTTCCAGAAAAACAGGACTGCAATAACAAAAAACAGGAGAGGATTCATGGATGTTTCACAGAGTTAATCACAATTCTGCACATTGTACAAGGAACAGAAGGAACACAAAATTCTGAATACGCCCGATGGTCTTGTTTCATATCTTTTCATTCATTACTCCTCCAGACTGGGTTTTTAATCCAATCAGAATCCACTTTATGGTATGTAACCACTAAGTAACGATCCATGTCAGATCTTTCGTCCCAATGAAAAAACACCCTCGGTCCCTCCACCACTTGGATTTGGATTATTTGTATGTCCATGTGGGCAACCAGCATTTTAAGAGTTAATAAAACTATACCATGTGCGATTTGCATTTCTGTCCTCATCTTGTATAAAATTAAAAAAGGTGAAAATAGATGCCGGCATGAAGGACATTCCGGACGTAAACAGGTTCTACAGAAACCTATGGAGTCATGGAGACATTACTTAGAAAGAGGTTGGCGCACGGCAAAAAACTTTTTTATGCATTAAAAGGAACATTTTCATGGATTAATAAAATAATGAAATAAGTATCTACACTGAATATTTTTAAATCATTTTTTACTTTACTGGTAGGTTGGTAGATAAGTGGAATGGGCTCCCAGCAGAGTTGGTAGAGGCTTATACAGTGAGGGGGCTTAAATATGCATGGGATAGACATACGGCTCCTGAATCTAAGACAAGACCAACGACTGATTAAGGTTTGAGCCTTTACAGCAGGAGAAACGGGCGACTAGACGGGGGCCAGATGGGGCCGATCTAGGTTTCTTACATAGTTGTTGAGTTTCCTGAAACAATAACTTTTCTTTTGTGTGTAAATCTTGGTTCTAAGAAATCTTATCTGACTTCTGTGCCGGGAGTAGGGAGGGGGCGGCAGCTGGAACTCAAACATTGCTGTATAGACCAGATTACGGTGGAACAATATCAAGGCAACGATCTCTCAAGACCTTGCTTACCTATTTTGTTGCTCTTCTGTTACACTTAAACGCGTTAAAGTCAACTGAAAGAGAAGAAAAACACAGTCAGAAATCTTCTAGAGGAAACACCCAGAAAGTGCATGTTTGTATATAGTACAGCTTACGCCTAAAATACTCTAGAAACAGCCCAACATATGCAGCTGGACAACTTGTAGGACAAGACAAGGACATTACTCTCTGATAAGTTGCTCACAAATGGCTTTTCTACAAGGATAGAATTTATCGAGTCGCTGGACACGCGCACACACACCGACACTAATTTCCCCCCCATTCGTGGACCAGATATGGTTGTTGATCTAGAAGATCAACAGATCAGAGAGACCTCGTGTGGTGGAGGACAATGGTCATCTAGGGCTGCGTTGCACTAAAAGTTTCAGTAAAAACTTCTGTAGATCAGCGATGTATTTACCTTTGGTGCCGCTACGGGCCAACCCACCGGCCACCCCTTTCTGAGACCACCATCTTTACTGTATTATAAGTCATTGCAAGTCTACGGAGGTTGGGCTGAACCGGCAAAGCCGCCATATTGTAAATGGGTCGGTTGGGAAGGCCAGAGTTTTCCCTTGTAACAAACACATTGAGCGAAAAACACACAGGAGGGGCTTGATCACCCAAGAAGGTGATCTACCCCTTGGTTTTGCCACCCTAGGCCAGGACACGTCACTAGACAGTGGGTTCTGGATTTATAAAGCGTCACCATGCATTACGATCACATACGGAGAAGCACAAACAGTCCTATCCCCAGCATGACTCCAGCGAAGATCAGACCTCCGACTCGAAGAGACCAGTAATCTGAAAAGAGACAAATGACCCCATCAAGAGAATATTCTACTTTTCCAAACGGCCAAAGCGAAGACTAAACGCGCAACGATCTTCAACATTCCACTTTTCCCCCTAAAAAGTGTTACCTTAAATCAAAACCATTATGTTTTAATAAAAGGGAGTTTTATGGGGAAAATATGCCGTTCTTTCAAAACCAAAAAGGAGATTTCTAAGTGACCCCAAACTTTTGAACGGTAGCGCCTGTAGTTTGGATTGAGATTTAATGGACAAATACTTATTTCACCCACCGTAAGTAAAGCGATCGCCTCCAGATACGGGTCCTGCAAAAGGTAAAATTATGGTAAGAGAAACTTGTAGAGGAACAGGACTACCGAGCAACGATCAAATACCTTGAAAGCAGATATAAAGTGGGACTGTATAAAAAAAAACATGATTAAAGTTTTACTTTGAGTGGGTGGTGGATGAGTGGAACAGCCTTATGAAGGTCTTACTCAAGTATGGATTGAGCAGAGGCAAAAGCGAGCTCAGCCCTCCATAATTCTCACATCTGTGAGTTCTGCGTTGTTTGATACATTATAGCAAATCCAATGTTCTAGTAATTTTACAACCTCACTGATGCCAACAGTTAAACACCTGCCAACTAGAACATTTTGGCTTTAGGGGTGAGGTCATAACACGGCTCAGAGCAGAACTTCGGAGGGGTAGATGTGACGCATCAGAATAAGCCCCCTCCTGCTGTTTCTATACACATTATCGGGGCTTTTAGGGCTGTAGAACCCTGCGATCCCCTCATACCCAGCAAACATTCTGACCGCCTAGAAAAGAGGGGCATCAGGGGGAGAGAGTTCACATGGGGGCATGAATGAAGGGCAACAGGGGAGTGATATTTCTGCTCAGACTGTATCCCCTAGTGTAGGAACCAACAGTCCCGTAGCCATCCCTAAAACCCAAAGCGGGACAATCAGTCTATCGTAGCTGTCCGTACCTGCGCAGACCAGCAGAGCCAGAAGTACAAGACATGGAGAAACCTGAAACAAAACAGAGATTTACGAGGAAGCGCAAGGACCTCCTCCTCCCACAGGTTTAGATAACATCTCCTTGGAAAAAAACCTGCCACAAGTCTACACTTTGTTTTTCTTTTAAAGGAAACTTTTGTATTGGTCATAAAATATTAATGTTCCGAGCTTCCTGCAGAAGCGCGTCCCGATCAGAGGGTGCGCGGCGGGCGCAGTCGTTTCAGATTTCCCCAGCCGTGCGAAAGAACGTATTTATTGTTGACGGAATGAAAGAGCGTTTTTGTTGCGATAGCGGAGGAACGTTTTTCCGTCCAACATTCCTGAAAATCTCCCAGCCGAAGACTCAAAAGGGGAATCGTCCTTGAAACTTTTGTGTCTGAAAGACGGGTCGCACGTTCTCAATACCGAATATGCGGCAGAGCATTGCCAGGCTAAAGCGATCGCCTTAGAAGTATAAATTCTAGAATATAGTCGGGCAATGTTCTAAAGCCGACTCATTGGGGGCCAGTGAAGACGGTAGAGATTGTGGAAGGAAACCGAGTACAAACCAAACCAGCGAAAGAACCAGAGCTCCTATTGTTTGAGTCGCTGCTTCTACGTTACCATTCAGCTCCCTGGAATCTTGAAAATTACATCAGAACGTTACAGTTTAGCTTTAAACAGAACAACGAGCCTTTCAAGCTTTTTTTTGTTGTTTTTGGATTTACTTTTGTAAATGGAATATTGTATTTTTTTTATAGCTTCAATGATTTTGGAAATTTTGTTCAAATAAACGATAAAAAACAAAACCGTCCCAGTCGACGGTTTAATTGGCAAGTGGGATTATTTTAGATAAAACAGATCGCATATAAAAAAATAAATACCTTTAAATTAATAAAATAAGTTCCTCTTTGATAGCCTATTAAAAAGTGACAAAAAAAATATAAAAAAGAAAAACCCTAATTTTTATTTGGAATCAGACGTTTCACTTTATGTTGGAAGGCCTCACATGTAACTCGAGACCGTGTTTAAATAGAATTAGTCATCGAAACTATGAAAAGCTAATTAAACTCACAGCTTCTGTTACTGAAAAGCATGAACAATAGAAATAAAGGGAAAAGAAAGTTTTCAAAAATGTTCTAGAATGATTAAATTATAAACCACCAAGAATAGGATTTGACTCAGAGCTTCTGTTATTGAAAATAATAACACAAGATGAATGAAATTGAGAAAGGAGAAAAGTCATAGAAAGTCTTTTTTTCCTCCCAAGAGATCAGTTGAGGTTTTGAAACCTCAAAAAAATATATTCTATAGCAAGATATGAAAAGGTTAGCCGAGAATTCTTACCGAATAAACCATGACGGGTTCTCTCGAGAAGTCTCTCCTCTCTCTGAGACAGGCGGCACTTTACACATCTATATCCCCCGTGGTTCTAGCAACCAAAAACAAGAAATCCTGTATACTGAAAACAAACTCGAGATTTGACCAGCCCGGGGCAGAAGTCCTCGCTGACCAAAGCAGACAAGAGACGGACAGGAAAAGTACATGAATTAGTATATTAAAAGTAGACAAACTTTGAGAAGTTAATGTTCTACCCCAAATAACACCCCTCCCCGGGGCATACCTAGAGTATTTGGCACCTGGGGTGGATCCTGTATGTGGCACCCCCCCCACACATACACTTTAAAACTGCATAGCTTCTACCGTTATATACCAGCGCAGACACTGAAGGTGGTACAGCATTACTGGTATTATATACTGAGGCAGACATTGACGGTGGTACAGCATAACACCTATCACTATATACTGAGGCACACATTGACAGTGGTACAGCGTAATCCCTATCACTATACATTGAGCCAGACATTGGTAATAGTGCAGCATAACTCCTATCACTATATACCAAGCCAAACATTAATGTGGTGTAGGCCTACCACTTCATTGTCTGGCTTAGGGATGCCCGAAACGAATTCTGGACTGAAACCGAAAATGCACCATTTACCTGGCCGAAACCGAATATGACCCCCCCACACCATAAAAGAAATCTAACACTTTTATTTAAAGTAAGTAACACACCAAAATAGGACAAAACAATTAAATATATATATGTAACCAAAGAAAAAATGGGCACTCACAGGTCTTTGCAGTAGTTTATTTCAATCAGCACGGCCAATGTTTCGGACCACCTCAAGGCAAAGACCCGTGAGTGCCCATTTTTTCTTTGGTAACATATATCTGGCTATTTTTGGAGCACCCGGGCAAATAAAAGCCTGTGTATATTAACAATATTTCTGAGTGTGCAGCCGCTCCCTTTGGTTTGTATATATATATAATTGTTAACAGCAATCACATTCTTATCATGCCCAGGCCTACCCAGATTCCAGGATATACTCGCAGACTTGTCATGATAGGAGTATGATTGCCCTATCTACCCCTTCTCACTCCCTTCTGCCCTATCTACCCCCTATCCCACCCATTCTCACTATCTACCCCCTCCTAACTATCTACCCTCTCCCTCTTTGAAGTTCACTTACCTTTCAGGAATCCTGTGGTGGGGGTGCAAGGCCTCTGTCTCCCAGCTCTGCCACTGTATGGAACAGTATAGAGTGATGGGAGTTATGATGTACTTTTAGAGCATAATTATATAATGAAAAATTAATTGGAAATGGTACAGCATAACACCCATCACTCTCACACACTTACCAATCCACATGTATACCAATCCACACACGCATACACCAATCCACACACACATACCAATCCACTCTCACTTAATGCTTTCCTACCTTTCCTTTCTTCTTTCAGCTTCTTTTCCTCTTCTTCAGTTCATCTGTTTTCTGTCTTCTTCCGGGTCAGAGGGCACGGAGAGCGGTGGGCGCGGCTTCAGTGCTGTGCGCCGGGATCTGACAACAAACCCCGGCGCACAACAGCTGTTGCCGCGCTGATCGAAAGGGAGCGGTATCAGAGGTCTTTAACAGACCTCCGGCTCCCTTGAGTGATCACTCAAGGGAGCCGGAGGTCTGTTAAAGACCTCCGATACCGCTCCCTTGCGAGCCTGCTCCTCCAGCGGCGGACATTACTGTCCGTCTCTGGAGGGGTGCCGGGTGCCAGCAAATTGGCACCCCCCTGATGAGGGGCACCCGGTGCGGACCACCCTCCGCTAGGTACGCTACTGACCCCTCACCATTTTACAGATCGTGCAGACAGACCAGCATTTGTGTCCAGGATGCAACATTCGGTCAATCCATAAAACCAAGAATGGTCATCAAATGTCAAGAGATCGACCCGACAGGGAACATTGCATTTGGGTCTCGCATTAGGGAAACCAATACGTGATGCGATGGCCCGTCTAATTGATTGAATATATAGCAGCCTAGAATCTGATGACAGATCGGTCCCATTCGGCCCCCGGCTAGTCGCCCGTTCCTCCTGCCGTAAACACTCAATCCTCAATCAGTCGTTGGTCTCGTCTTAGATCGAGGTGCCATATGGCTACCCGGCCCATGTACTAGATGTCTGTATTATGGATGAATGTAAACTGGTTTGATGTAAAAAAACCTCCACCATTTGGTGAAGGATAGTATTTCTATAAAAAAATTTTAAAAAAAATTAATACCAGTAACTGGCTTTCCTGGACAGTCTAAGTGTTTACTTATCGGTATCCCTGGGGACTCTCCAGGTTTTGCCCAGAGGCTCCGGGTGAAGCTTCTCCTACTCAAAGCCTGAGATCTCCAAGTCACGGGAGCCGCTTCCCACCCCCCTCCAAATGTAACGCTACCTCCGGATAGCCAGAGCCTGGAACGTCACGGGTCTGCTTATAGGCCCTGGATGAGGCTGTTCATGCCAAATGCGGCCATCTTTGGTTGGTCATTGGTCTATAGAGATGTGTATTTTGGACATCTCCAAGTTTTATCCAAGATCCGCACTACTGGAGAAGTCACACCCCCCCCCCTTCCCCCACAAAGACATCTTATTTTTCTGCCAAAACACATTTAGGAACAGGATACCCGGAGGAAGTTGACTTAAACACCTGCCGTTCGCATTCAAACAGACCACGCTGTGACAAAACAAAAAAGTTTTATTGAAATACTATCCAAAAACACAATAACGAAAATAGTTTATATGAACGGGGGAGGGGAAGGGCTGGAGTAGTCAGACGTCATGGCGAGGAGAGCACGATGTTCCTGCATAAACAGAAGCGTCTTCAGCAACTGGCGCTCCCTGAAACGACAGATCGGGAGGGGTGAGCCTCATTCCAAAAGCAGGACAAGAAGGGAAACAACGTAACAAACAACAAATTGCAAGTCCGTAGGACCAGCAAGAGTCCTATGACATATGAATAAATCTACCAATCACAAGGCATAAACAATAGGGAGTAGTGATGTCATCAGTGTGGGGAGACCCCCCCCAAGAAAAAAATAATAAAAAAAAAGCTTCTCCCACCCTTCCTTTTCAGTAGATGCCCCTTTGGGTTTGACACCAATGTGCCGTAGAGGCTTTTACTATGTAGGATATATTTTTTCGCCGCACTTTATTTATTTATTCTGGACCCCGTCTTACCTGGTGTTATGAGCTGCTGTTCATGTGCTCTGTTCCTGCGCCTAATAAACAAAACCAGAAACAGCGGTTAAAGACTATAGAGGCTGAATTTAACAAAAACACATAAAACAAAATAAAAAAAAAAAGTTTGTGATGTCATCACACGGTAACTTACTCATTCTTCTGGTTGAATTTGCATTTGCATTTTCCACCTAGAATAAATTATAGAATTTATAAGAAATTGCAGGATTTATATATAAAAAAAACCCAACGACTAGTTGAAACTTGATAATTGAAGTTATTTTTAAAGGAAGATTCTTTAGTAGGAGGGTGGTAGATAAGTGAAACAGCCTCCCAGCTGAAGTGGTAGAGGCCAATGTAAAGACGATTTGGATAGGCTTATGGGTTCCTAAATCCAAGACGAGACCAACGGCTCATTAAGGTTTGAGTCTTTACAGCAGGAGAAACGGGCGACTAGGCAGGGGGGGGCGGATAGATGGGCGTTTGAAAAAGGGGTAGTCTTGGAACACGAGCACCAAAGTCAGTAAACGCGTTGCTATATGGGAACTAGAAACGTACTCATCAGGATGATGATGCCCATTGCACAGAGCACGGCAGCGACTATCAGCCCCGCGATCTTCAGAGACTCGTAATCTAAGAGGGGAAAAAAAATAAAATAAAAAAAATAAAATAAGTAAACAAACAGATTTAGGACATGGGGCACGACTGCAATTTAATCAAGTTCTAGCCGTTCATGGACTGCCGTGTACAGGGGCATGTCAGCGATGCCAACGTCTGTATGTCGAGCACAAGCATGTAGGCTTCTCTCGATCACGTCTGGCCGCATATCTGAGAAGTTACGCAACTGCTAATATGTTGCAATTTTTTTGATTAAAAAAAAAAAAAAAACATTCTAGGTATGTAAGGGGACCCGAAGAGCGCACAACACCAATTTACTGGACTATTCATTCGTGCCCCTAACAGATTTAATAGACAACTTTATTGTACTAAAACCTCCACAACTAATAAGTAAGGGATTACTGTTTGTTACGGGATAATTTATTTATTTTTTTAAAACGATAAATACATTTCGTCCCAAACTAGAATTAAATTATGAATTTCATGCTTCACAGGTTTTACAGTGAAACGAGTCTTACCGTAATAGAACTGCTGATCATCTAAAAAAAAAAAGAGAGGGGGGGAGGGTTAATAAATAAAATACTTTTACAAAATATGTTCTTAATTGTGAATATATGTTATTTACATACGTGAAGGTCCAGTGGCTTGCAGAGATGGCACATCTAAAACAAAAAATTATATACATTACAAGTCAATATATTAGCGGCCATGATATACATTATTTATACAACAAGCGGAAGAAAGCAATCATCCGACAACAAGAGAGAATTACTATTGGTTTTCCCATACGCTTCACAAGATATGGGGGGGGAATCACACACACACATGGAAGGTGGTAGAATGTTGCTCTTGCAACAATGTTGCTCATTCTCAGAAGAATGAAGATGGGGGGAGGGTTATTATCTAGATTATGTATTCTCTCATTTGCACAAAGCAAACCCAGCTTTTTTTCACCCCAGAAGTCTCAACTCCACAAGTTTTCCTCCTCCTCCTATCTCAGCAGTTCCCCCGCAGTGGGTCCCGCCAGACGAATCCTCGTTACTTACAGGCCAGCATCAAGAACAGAGCCACGGAGAGGTCTTGCATTTTCAGGTGGAGCAGAAGTCAAGCCTGCCGGGAAACAAAAAAATATAAAGTAAACAGGTGCACCGTCTTGGGTTGGATATTTGCTCAATAAGGCAGCCTCACGGTGACACCCGGTACTTGCGTTTAGTTAATTTTTTAACCCTTTAAACGGCAAAGACTTATTCAGCATGATAGGGAAGTCCACAAACAAAGGTTCAGACGATGAGCGTCTTACGAGAAAGCCAAGGCAGATAATTCTTGCTCCCCGTCACAAGAAGCGATGATCACGAGGTGGTTAATCCACTTTCTGGCCATGCCTGCCGAACCTCGCCCTTCCCTCACCCCAACATGTGCCACCAGAAACCAGTTCCTCCATACCCTGCAGACATTGTGCGAAGGCCAATCACCGCTGCACATACACAACGCACCATTGTGTTTGCAAGGTATGTATTCCAAATTAAAAGTACTTTTCACAATTCAGTCATTCTTCCCATAAACCCCTCGCAAAGTCAGTAAAAAACATTAAATAAATAAAAATCCCACCCATAGAACGGATAGAATATAGCATGAAAGTTTGGGGAGTATTAGTAACGGGTTTATTGGGCCCGCCATATGAAAAAGTTTGATTGGGGTAAAGGACAGAGGTATTAAACCCATTCTCTGACTAGAGGGGGCACAGAAGAATGAGGTCATAGAGTCTTCTAGCTCATGGGGACTTTAGTTGATGTTGGCGTTTGTCATGTGGGCCACAAAATCCCCCCAAAAAAGGAAACAGAAAATCCCCATTCACGATAAAGTGAGGTTAGAGCGTAAAATTATGTATTCACAGCAGGAAGGTTATAGCGGGATCTGGAATGGGTTATCGGAGATGAAGCTTCCTTCTACCCTAGACCTTAAACATGGATGGATAACCACCTCACCCCATGAAGCGCAACATTTACAGTACAAACGTATCACCGGTCTTCTCGCCAATCTAAGATCGCAAGCAGGCTATTAGAACTTTATAGAGGTTTCCATGGGTACCGCTACAATCGGCGTTGCGTTTTCCCCAGATACGGACAGGACAGAACAGGAGGAAACAGGCCGGGGGTTTGGTTTAATTGCAGACGGAGCGTTCCACAGACACGCACTAATCCACTCTATTGTCAGGATTTAGAAACTATGGAGCTTCGCCAGATAAAACAACTCTGGAAATATCTCTGCCCAGAAACTGCCGCGATCAGGATCCCGCCAGCTGAAAGCCAGAGATCCCGAGGACGGATCAGGGTTCGTAACCGGACAAATATCAGCTGGTTGGCTTTTAGAAGAAGTCATTACACCACCTGTGCGCAGGCAGGGAACTACTTCACTCCACTACAGATTTATAACTGGTGTTTGTCTTACATGAAAGGAAGGAAGTATTTCAAAGCAGGAGACAAGAGGCCATAACCTAACACTAGAGGGTCAGAGGCTTAGATGGAATGCAACGAAGATTTAATTTACTGAGAGGGTGCTAGATGACTGGAGCAGCCTCCCAGCAGAGGTGGTAGAGGGTAATACAGCGAGGGTATTAAACATGCATGGGATAGGCATACGGCTCCTGAATCTAAGACGAGACCAACGACTGATTAAGGTTTGAGTCTTTATAGTATGGGAAATGAGCGACTAGACGGGGGCCGATCTGCCAGCAAATTCTATGTTTCTTGCTCAATAGATTGTTTGCTCTTCTGAAGCCTCCTACGCATCAACATCAAATCCCATAAGCAGAGACACAACCAGAGATTTATTTACTAAACCGATTTCTGGTAAAATGGGACTCTCCTTCTTCCCACATAAATGTTCCAACCTCAGCCAGCTTCACCTTCAAGGATATTCCCACCGGTTACTCTTTGGGTTACGCAGATCCTACCAAGACCTTCTCACACTCAGAACTACACCAGGATATCCCCTACAGCAGTCGAGAGGGAATATTCCAACGCCTCTACCACTCACATTTTATAGAATAAACCCCTAGTTCTGTGATCCTGCAGGACAATTGAAGGATCTAGAATGAGACTTTTACATTCTGTACACATACAGCCTCACATTAACACAGATCTCTACATCTGGTCAGAAAAGCAAGTAAGAGGAAGGAGAGGAAAATAAATAAAAGGGACTTCATCAAAAGAAAGTTTTGGCACACATTGTTGAGTTCCAGAGGGGTGAGCAATGCCCTCAGCAGGTTAACACTCCACAATGCTGTTGCGCAACAGTAAGAGCTGCAGCCCGGGGGGGGGGGGGGTTCGAGTGGGGTCGTTTCAATAGCAAAAGCACATCGGCCAAAAAGAACAAGGCTGTTCGGTCTGGTTGGCTTGGTGATGGGTTGGAAGAGCCAACGGAGCTCAAGGAAGAAAGTGAATGAATGAGCATAAAGCTTCAAGTGAGAATTGGACAACCCAGCACGGGACATACGGTTGGCACGCATTAAAGAGAAACAAGGACAATCATCTCTCAGTAATGCCTTTCCCCGGAAGAGTCAGCTCTTCTGTCAATGTCCCCAAATCACCCACACACATACGGCTCTCCTGGCCACCAACTAGAAACACAATGGACCAAAAGGTCTTTTAAGGGCCGTGGGGAAGGAATAAAAGCGGACCCATTGTACAGCGCTACGGAATTTGATGGCGCTATATAAAATATTATTATTAATAATAATCAGAGGGATCAAAAGAAACATGGGGCTGGCACCAAGATATCTAGAGCCAGACACATGAATGCAAGAAACTGAGGGGTGTTTGATGTTTTAGGGTAACAGAGGTTGATGATTATGATGGTTCTCAGTAAGAGACTCCATTGTAGAACATATTCTGCTCCAAAGCAGAACATTCTTGGTGTTCATAAGGTTTTCCATGAGCCAAAAAGCATCAAACAAAACAAAAAAAAGTCTCCACAGGGGAGGAAAAAATGTTCCTTCAGTTTTCAGGATGGAGTTTTTACAATGAATGGCTTTTTGTGTTTGTTTAGATTTGATTTTACAAAATACTAAATGCACTAAGCTTATATCACCACTTCACTCTGGAAAACAAAATGAATGCCTCAATCTTAATCACCCCGAGGGACCCTCTAACAAACCGAGGTCTATGGTGGAAGGGACTTCATCAGCAGAAGCAGGATTTGTTTAGTATGGCCATAAACAATCCAACCCAACATGGTGATTGAGTTTGAATATCACATGACTTCCTACAACGGTGGCCAACGAGCCTGAAGACCTGACACAAAATTTAAATCGGAACAAGAAATAAAACCCAGTTCCATTCAGAGTGACACAACTGTACACATTACTGTAAAAAACACACAAAAACGTGGAATTTGACAAAGTAACCTTCTTCCCGCGGCATCTACGCCCCCCGGTGCCTTTCGTTCGTCGGAGAAGCCCTTTCCCCGCCATTCAGAAGGATTGTGGATACTCAGGATGTATTTTTCCTCCCCTCGGGGAATATTATAACAAAAAAACAGTGTACTTTTACCGTGTCGTTCAGACTTAATCCCAGCTCAAGACAGACAAGAAAATCCAGTTACAGAAACAAAATCGTTCCTCTTACACACAAACTGATCTGTACATGCGTGGGACCGGCTCCTCACCGAGAGGAGAACAATAATCTAATAACAAGAGGGTCAGAGGGGATGTAATGACGTTTTACTTTACTGAAAGGGTGGTACATAAGTGGAACAGCCTCCCAGCAGAAGTGGTAGGGGGCAATACAGTGAGGGTATTAAACATGCGCGGGATAGACATACGGCTCCTGAATCTAAGACGAGACCAACGACTGATTAAGGTTTGAGTTTTTACAGCAGGAGAAGCAGGGCACTAGGTGGGGGCCGGATGGGGCCGATCCGCCGGCAGGTTCTGGGAGTCTAATAAAACATATAAGCGCGTTGTGTTACTGGTAGGTTAGCGGCCAAGGCCCAGAACAACTTTGGGTTTCGTTATGTAGGCCCATATGTAGTGATAGTTCAATCATGGATGTAAAAACCTATATTGGGCTTGAGGACCGGAGCTCAGAGGATGAAATCTTCAAACGTTAAAACCTAGCCTGTTTTTTGTAGATGACTCCCCACCACCCCAATCAACATGGCCGAAGCAACTGTAAGAAGACAGGACGGTGACTCAGACCAACGGTCTGCCCGTTACCAAGACCCGGGAATTATCTGCTAAACCCTGAACTATCACAATAAAGATCCAAACGTCAGATTTCTAACCCCTCTGAGATATTACACAGCGTCTCGGTCAGAGAGGACAGGATACTCCGTAACTGAATATTCCCAGCATCTCCGGCTCACCAACTGCCACCAACTGCCACCTGGCGCCTCGATTCAAACACCACGTAAATAATATCACAAACCCCCCCCACCCCGGCGCTGACCCCCTGCTTGGAAGACGGCCAAGGGGAACGGTTTGTCAAGCCAGACACAGCCTCGACAACCGCCAGCCACAAACCATCACACCGCAAGAAGCTCTTATCTGATTGGTGGGCGGTCAGCAAAGCCATGATACCTGCCGAGCATCCTTTAAGACACTCATCGTGTCCCGTCGCCCCGTTTCATTATAATAAAATCTCATATAGAACGCTCACTGACCAGCAATACGCATGAAGCTTTACACCCATATGACAAAAAAACGTAAATATATATATAAAAAAAAGAGTTATTCAACTGGAAAACGCAGCAAATAAACGCGAAGCTTTGTTTCTGTCTTTAAGCCGATACATCGTGTCCTTGGATGAGAACAAACATCCGGTTTCTCAAAACGTCTCGTTAATGCGTTTATTGTTCTCGATATATTTAAATCAGGAGATTCGCATGAGAAAAAAACAACAACAAAAAAAAAAACACAAGAAGGAGTGGAAGCGACCGGACTGCAAAATATCCAACTTCTCAACAAAAGAAAAAAAAAGGGTGTATTTGGGCAAAACAGATGAGCACGCTTTACTGCGGGAACATCTTATTCAGTATATCGCAGATCCCCGTGGGAAAAGATGCCGTGAAACCAGTTTTGTCCCAGTAAGGGGGGGCAGCTGTCCAGTATAACAATAGAGATTGTGGAGAGGAACGATCTAAAGACCGGGGCGGCCCGTCTGACAACCCTGGAATAGCTGGGTCAGGACAAGCAGTGGGTTCTTGGAGAGAATAAGCTTTTAGAGAAGATATGAGTGAGCAGTCTATGTACAACGGATCCAGCTATGGGGGATCTGCCTGCTGGAACCTGAGACAAATAATCCCCTTAAACACAGTAGAGGGCATGTTAGGACAAGAGGCCAGGATCTAACACTAGAGGGTCAGAGGTTTAAACGGAATGTAAGGAAATGTGACATTACTGAGACGGTGGTAGATAAGTGGAGCAGCCTCCCAGCAGAGGTGGTAGAGGCTAATACAGCGAGGGAATTTAAACACGCATGGGGTAGACATACGGCTCCAGAATCTAAGACGAGTTCTGTTCGTGCCGATGATACGAAACCAACAGATAAAGACACAGAGCAGCCAAATAAACATCAGGGTTCAGAGCCGATCTCCAGCGGTTTCAGGGTCCAACCAGTTTTGGGGGGGATTGGTCACTTAATCAGAGATCATAGTTTTGGGATTCCATTGATTTGGAGTTAAATTTAGTTTTTTTAAATAAAATTAGACAAATTTACTGGTCAGGCTCTGAGTGCATTTACAATAAACAATAAAAAAGTGGAAAGGAAAAACCAAACAAAAACACGGTTTTCTATTTTTAACATTTCAGGAACTGGTTTAAAAAATGGAAAAGGTAAAAAACAAAAGTAACTGAAAATGCGATTAACAAAACCATGCAATTTAAAACAGGTTTTAGAAAGAGGGATTCTGGGGTTTTTTACCTGCAGAAAAGTGAAAAACCAACAGCTGCAAGCAATCAGCCCCTTAGACATTTAACCATTTCTAACAGTTTCTGACTGTAAAAAACCAACCCCCCCCCAAAAAAAAAACCAAAGAGGAAATCTGGGTTTTGCTCAGAATATGTTTTTAGTGCAAAAAGATACAAAACCACCCGCATTTCAACTAAATGCCCCAAATACAAGGTTTCTCCTCTCTGCCTGGCACAGAGCTTACAGTCTAAAGCATACATTGTATGATGGTTAAAACACACAACACAGGATAACCGGGAATGAAAGCTAAACCATTGCTGTGAGAATTAATTGGGATTTGTATCAGTAGTTTAAACAGGGGCAGACTAACCAGAGGCAGAGGCATCATTAAGGTATCAGGGGAGGGGGGAAGAGGCACTTACCCTCCTGTAGAAGAGTTTGCAGCGTGTGGAGCGAGGCAGCTCAGAGCAGACAGAACCAGAAGCTGAATGATTCTGCCCCACGCTCCTAATTCTACCCCTATCCTACCACCCTCCCTCCTCCGATCCGCCCCATTCTATACAGGTGAGGACAAGCCCTACTGGCTGCCTCTGCCAGGGGTCTCCACCCAAAGGGGACGGGTCCAGCCCCATCCAGACAAAACGCTCAGCATTAACCCTTCGCGCGCCGTGCAGCATATTCTGGAAAATTAAGGGTCAGAATGCGTTTCCAGGATTTAAATACCCAACCGGCCACAGTTATAGATTGACCGCAATCAGAGCTCCCGACAGTCCCTTTATGCCAGGACTTATGCCAAAATTGTGCAAGGCTGCAGTGATTGTAGGTTGACAGGTGTAAGAAAGGCGGAATCTACCAAGGGGTTCTGATACCATTCATGGGTCACGGGACGACCAGATCCCACCGTTCACCACGGGCACTGGTGGATTATGTATTTATCACCCTCAATATCACTGCAGCCTTGCATGTTTTTCACAAGTCCCTCCGTAATGGGACAGCTGGGTGCTCTGATTGCCTTCTGTGTCCAATGTCCTCCTGGGCTTCTAGTCCAGGTTCTTCCACCCAGTGACCGGCATCTCGCGTTTGCCCGGCACAAGCCACGCCAATACATTTTGCAACCAGCGCGCACCCTTCGTGCCCCACATCGAACTCAATCCTCCATGAAGGGTGATCCTTTCTGATGACTGCATAGCTAAGCAGATGACATCATATTCAATGACAGCCAACAGTAGCTGAAGTCTAAAATAAACGAAACTGTCCTAAAGTAACAATCGGTAAAAGTAGGAACCGATCACTGGAATCTTCGCGTTCATTTTGTTTATGTTTAAAGACCATTTCTTTGGCCAATCACGACGGCCGTTTTCAATTCGTCACACGAAGGGTTAACATATTTGTTTTTTCTGGCTGCCTCTCTGTTGGACGGGGTCCGTGCTGGAAATTTGCCTTTGATGATCTCGGTTTGAGTCTTCGTTGTTTGAAGAACTCGCCATCCTCGCCTTTCCATAAACAGCCCATGAGCGAGGACCTCGCCCCCCCACGGACATCTTTATTGTTGGTCCTCCTGGGCTATTGTTTCAGATGACAAAGAGATAACAAAAGAAAACACGGAATGTGTGTTTGCCGGGACCACCTCCGCATTGTTCAGCACTTAACACTCTCGTTATCATTAACTCCACTCACTTAGCACACAAAGGTAGCAGCCCCGTTGGGGTTCTCTTTGACCTTCATTACCTTTAATCGCATTGTTTAATGAATTTGGACAATCGAGGGCAAACATTGTTACAGATGCCCAGTTGGGTCTTTCGTTGGCCCAGGTTGGTCTGAAGTTGTAGACGTTGGCTTCGTTTGGCCCCAACTTCCCAGGGTTATCGTAAGGAGATCGTCATAACGTGTTTACGGGTTCCTACCACGTTCTGGACGTCAGACCCAACATGCAAGTGAACTTCAATGGGTCGTGGAGGCCAAGGAACCCAAAGTCCAGATGATGTCTACTACGGCCAATTCTTATAGAACCTGCTGTAAAGACTCAGACCTTAATCAGTCGTTGGTCTCGTCTTAGATTCAGGAGCCGGATGTCTATCCCATGCATGTTTAATCCCCTCACTGTATTACCCTCTACCACTTCTGCTGGGAGGCTGTTCCACTTATCTAGCACCCTCTCCGTAAAACGCTCGGATGCTCACATTGCTTCACTATGAGTCCTCGTTCTCCAGGCCATCCTCCTTTAGTCCACTGATTTTGTAATGATGGTTATTGTGACACTGTCTGTTTGGATCTGCTCCTATCCGGTTCACTCCTGTTTCTTGACCTTTGGGTCCTATGTGGTTTAACCAGAACATTTCCCTCTGAGCATCCGAGTAACACGGAGCGTCCGGACCTCACAGGTGTCACCCGGAAATTCACCTCAAGCGCTGTATACAATAATACACCCCAGCACTAATATACAGTATATAATATACAGCAAGAACCCCAGCGCTGTATACAGTAATAACCTGACAGCAGCAAAGTCTCTGTTCATTGGCCGTGGACTCTCATCGTTGAGAATTAAATAGTGAATGTTTGAAGTGAGGATATAACAGGAATCCTGACACAATTTAGCAAACACACCAAAGATTCCCATCCAATCCGCCCGTTAGTTGTGTCACTCCGTCTATTGTTGTAAACACAATACGGTAACACTTGCTTTGTGATGGATTGTTGCACGGAGTGTTATGCAAACACTTGTGTAGAATGTTACATTGTGGATACATAAATATCATCTATAATATATAATATAATAATAATAATAATTGTGTGTGTTTTAATCTTGATACAATGTATGCTTTGGAATGTAAGCTCTTGGGGTGCACTCTGCTTTAATCAATATGTATGTATTTGGGGCTTTTGCTAAATTTTGTATCTTATTGCACTAAAAAAAACCCTGAAAGATTCAGTGGTCAAGGAACATACTGATCCCCTAAAGCCGGGGGCTGTGAAAGAAACACGTGGATACATTAAGGGGTTAAACAAAGAACAGGAGAGATGTGTACGTCCGAGGATAAGAGGCCAGAGTCTAACTCTAGAGGGTCGGAGGCTTAGATGTCACGTGACAACATATTTGGTCACTGAGATGGTGATGGATACGTGGACCAGCAGCTAGAGGGTAATACAGTGAGAAAAATTAACCCCGCACGGGGCAGTTATAGGGCCATCATGAAGATCAACGGCTGATTGACCGATACGATCAGTTGAATGGTGTTGTTAATATCGGAGAAGCCTCTTAATGTTCCTTCTCCATAATAAAAGGGGTACAGGGCCACCACGGTCCACGTCGATGGTGCTGTTTTCCCCATGCGCGGCCTTTGCGTACCCCGAGTATGAGTACACGGTGAAGGATCTCCGTGAAGCTTCGCTCCACCCTGTAACAGCCCTGCAGGCAAGGATGCTCCTTTCTTCACAAATTTATGTGAGGTTGGAACATGTTTATTGCAGACAGAACAGGCAGGTTGTGAAAGCACCGTCTGCTCACCATTCCTGTAAACCCGCTTTCATTAATAACCCCAGACAGAAGAAAAACGGGACTGTCTCCCGCGCCGATAACATGTTTGTTGACCGCGTTAACATATTTGACTTTTGTGCTGGAAATGGTCTTTTTTTGGTCTGCATCCCAAAGGACATCATTGACAAACACCATTGGTAGTTTAGGTTCCCGATGACCTGCCTCAGACAGGACACCATGTGGCTGAAGGCATCTGAGGTGTCCACGACAAGGCCTTTTCACGGTCATCGGCTCCACGATCAGGATTGACCACTTTGACCTGTTTGGCCAACAATCCATTTCAGTTCAAACAAAGTGTTTTCTGGTTAAACTTGATTTTTCTATAGGAGGAGACACAGAGGAGCCCGTGCAGGAGACAAAGACTCATCTGGACTTGGCATCTTCCTTCGATCTTTAGAGACCCTCCGTGTCTGATTTCTCTGCTTCCCCCCCCCCGTACATGACGTTAATTAAAACCAATTTGAGAGATGTAAAATTATGAGACTGACCGACCCCTCGACCCCTTTGGTGGATAAAACATAATAGCAAGGAGACAAATGGGGACCCGGTGGGATCCGCAACTAATGTTCATTAGAAATAAACTTTGGATCAAACAACGATTTCTACGTCTTTTGGACCCTGGAGTGTTACTTTGTATCAGGGTAAAAATCACAGTTCCAGGGCCTATGGGATTGTATAAAATGTAAAAATGGTCAGCCATGACATTTCAAAGAAGACAGGAAGTCTGCACCCTGTAAACAGGAAGTTAAGATGGCTGCTTCGACAGTATGCACATAAAATGGATACATACATCATATTGGATTAACATTGGAGCAATCGCTCCAGGGCCCATGCGTTGTAACATATAAAAGCTGTCAGTTTTCCCAAAGCGCACGTTTTAAGCTCATTATACCAAAAAAACATATTTCTAGATTCAAATAAACGGTATATTATAGCTGGGAAATCTGTACGTGATTATTCCTCCCCGTTAATTTAAATGTTCATTGGTTCAGGCAGTCTTTGCCAGGGAGAGATCTTCAGGATAAGAAACGTGATTAAGTAATGCTGGCTGTGCCACAGACTGCCACCGATCTCAGTTTTCAGGAGATTAAATGAGTTTTATTCCATGGTTACGTTAGAATTCGACTCCGCGCATGTATAAAAACATCCGTGTAAGCAAAGGACACATGATTTGAATAAATAATAAAGTGCTTTATTTAGTATGAACCCAAACTCGTCGAATATTTCTTAACACGGTCTCCGTCTCGTTTCTATGTTCTACAGCACCCCCTTGTGGCCATGTACCGCTACAACCTGTATGCAATAATATATTTTTTTTTTATCATTTATGTGCATTTAAAGAAAAATAATGTTCCCAAAGAAAACTTCTATATCGAGTAAATAACATGATTTTAAAACCCGTGATAATTTTAATAGAACAGCATTTTGGGTGTAAAGCTGATAAATTCATTCTAGTAACATATTTCAGCTAATTGTTGTTTTTTGTTGTTTTTTTTTTTGTTTTTTTTTTAGATTACAACATACGTTTTCCCCATAAAATAAGAAAATGCTACAATATTTAATTGTAAGAAATAAATCATGAAATTGTCAGTCCCGGCAAGTTCTTCTGAATTTTTCAGATTGTATTCTGCGGGCAGCCATTTTGTAATGGATTGGAAACGCCCCCGTGCTACGGACTGTACTTTTACAGCAGCAGTAAAAAAAAAAAACACTTCAATTTTTTTCATTATTCAAAGTAATAATACTTTATTGACATAAGCAAACATGCCTTGATACTACATGACCATGTGTGCAGACAACAAAGCAAACCTGCTTGGCATCCAATGTCGGCCTTCGACTCCATCCCGGGCAAATTTTTTACATATTGATGTTACATGTAAATTTTGCCATAACTTGAGATTTCATATTTTTTTTCAAGAACAATTGTTTATGTTTGGAAAAGGCTAGTCTGCAACATGGTGGTGCATATGGCGCCCATTCGTTTCTATGGTGACTTCGCCACATTAGAACGCTACAATTTTTTTTCCCAATATTGGATAAAGAAATATTCTAAAAAATATTTATTATTCTTTGAGAAATTGGTTAATTGAAATAATACAAAGTCCTAAACATACAAATGGAAGGTTGAGAGAAGGGACACATGGGGAACCAATAAAAGTAGACATGGACCTTCTATGGACGTGGACTTCTGTGATGTGTCTTCTGGACTTAAGAAGGTCTGGAGTCCCAATATTGAAGATGCCAACATTCTTAGCCTTTTCTATTCAGCCAATTAAGGTATCACCTAGACAATATGTGATTAAACTTTTTTGAGGATCTGACAAGAGGGAAGCATCATTCACTCATGGTGATACTTCACTCAAACCTCAACCACTTGTCCTGTCTGGACCATCTTCTTCTCTCCATCGCCTAAAAGTGGACGGTATTGGGGAATCTACTACTTAAATCTGGACCAGAATTTTGAACATGATCCTTTAATACAATCAGACAGCACTTGCTTTAGGTTCTTGGGGAGCGCATAACTTAGAACTTAGAACGGCTTTGAGAACTCTAGAGGGGAAATAACAATAGGTTCCATCTTTCAAGTATTCCTTCTATATTATATTATTGGAGTACGGGTGTTAGAAGTTAAACAGAGATACAATTCTATAAATTGTGTTATCGATTCGATTTTATTTATTGTATCGACCTGCTATTGGATGAACTGAGAAAAAAGGAGGACCTTACAGAGGGCGGCTCTACCATTTTTGTTTATTGCAAAATTAAGAGATTTTTTAACCCCTTAATGACAAAATGGGTTTAGGGACCGCCCATTGTCCTTAAGGGGTTAAAGAGTAATGGACCAATTGCTACAGCCCGTTGCTCACTGTCACGTTCCCTCTAATGTGTCCTTTTTACGTAGCTTCCTCCATCGTCTCATAATCCTATATAAGCAGGTCGCACCCAGGAAATCAGCAGCCGGCTGATGGCTCCCTCTTGTGGTTGGCAACATGGTTGGCAGCCATCCCAGCTTGGTATTATTCCAAGCCCAAAACGCTTTCTCAACATGTTTGATACATTCACTGTAATTCCCTTCATGAAATGAGTTTTGGTTATTCTATCTGGCAACCGTATATAACCGGAACCGAAATACATTTTACGCGAGTACAACGTCCCTCCATTCACCAGCCCACGAACAACAATTAGATTCAATTTTAAGCATAGAAATGGGTAAAGAGGTTCTAAGGCAAAGTGATTCCCAACACCCCCCCCCCCCCGTGGATTATAGGTACTAAATTGGTTTATAGAACTTCGGCTCCTGAGATTCATTGTCCTGGCGGTAACGTAGTAGCAGCTCATTGCAGTGACATTGTATACTATGTATAACACTAATTACAAGATTTAAATGTACATCACAGTCCCGAATGCTTTTTCGTTCCAGGTGTTCGGACGCTCTGTTAACCCCCGGCTACGCGATTTAAGTCTGTATCCATTTCTTGATGGAAGGCAGTATTTCTTTTTCATATCATCTCTGTGATGCCAGTGAACTCAGATTTCGTCTGGAAAAAAAGTAATAATAATATAAATAATGGAAGATGTCAACTAAAAGTCAAAGGGGTCCATCGGAACTAACTAAGCTTGTACAATCCAGAAGTAAGATGGCGTCCGCAACGCGTTTCGCTTGATCCTCACTCACCTTCATGACCCTGTAAATCCAGTGCTGATATTGATCGACTTTGGCGTATACTCCAGGCTTGTTGGGAAGGGCACATCCTATTCCCCAGCTCACAATGCCACATAGACGCCAGCGTGGAGTGCGCGAAAGGGTGTCCTCACACACAAAGGGGCCGCCGCTGTCCCCCTATACAACACACGTGAAAAATATCACATCGGAGAGCCGACACATTCCCTAGCGCTATCACAATAGGGGGGGCAAAGACCGTTAACAATAATGACTACGTTCATAAAGAAGACATTTTCTTCTTTTTCTTTATTTCCAGCACTTTAATTACCTGGCAGGCGTCGATCCCGCCCTCCGCGTATCCCGCGCAGAACATTTTCCCAGTAATCTGATTGAGATAATATTCCGGCTGGTTACAGACGGAGCTGCTGATGATTGGCACCGAAGCTTCCTGTAGGACGTCGGACTGATGGCCTACGGGGTACAAAGACATTGAGTCGAAACCAAACCAGAATGGGACTGTAAAGAAAGTCCTCGGAAGGAGAACAAAATGGACCCAACCCCAACTGGCTCCCAACAGCAAAGATAAAATTGCGTAGAATAATACAAGGACAGAAAACCTCAGTAGCTAATTGTCCACTTGGTGCCACCACCGGCCACCAATGAAAAAATGTAGGAACCATTTAACATGAATTTAGCTGTTACTCTGTCTTTTAAAACCTTAACAGTAACACCTAGTTAGATTGGAACATTCCAGATTAATAATTATTTAGATTTAGCAGAGATTGGCTGGAGAAATAAGATCTGATAATAATGTTGACATCAAAGGGCTCTACTCAAAGAATCCATTGTTTAAGAAAAGAAAGATTTGGTGCTTTAATGAACGTTTTTTGGATGTTACACTGACCGTAATATTCCGTGTTACCCCATCCAGTCACCGTACAAATCTTCCCGTCCACAATCTGTTGACCCAGAGCCGGTAGACAGACGGGCTGCACGTATTCTACCAGAACAGAGATACATATTGTGTGAGTGAGAAACACAAAAGCAAGCAACTCTGCCATTGTTTTTCATTTGTTTTTCTGGCCAATCTATCATTATACTCAAATATGATCACGACCAGAAAAAAACTAAACCATGAAAAGCCACATAAAGTCTCTTGGGCGTTATACACCCACACGGTGTAGAGAACGCTAGTCTGAGATGACTAAGCTCTTACACAACTAGGTGACGGTGGAGAGAACTTTGTTTTATCAAAGTAGCAGCTGTGGTTAAATATCTCAGAAGAAACCGGATTGTATAGTTCCGGATTCCTCTGCTAACCAGGCACCCATAGACACACGTGGCCCAACGACCAGAGAACATGGGGAGTGTGGGAAAGGGAAGAGAAGGTTCACGTCGAGCAATGTTCTTCTACGTCTCATGCACCCCATTCACTCTCTGTCAATCTAGCCCTACCATTTCTGACAACCATTTCCATATCTCCTTCTCCGCTTCTCATCTCCTTCTCTGATGCTCTCCCTCTCCGCTGATCCCCCTGCATTATTCTCCTCTCTTCCGAGTACTTCCACAACATGATGGAGCTTCCTTGTACACCATAGTTGGAGGAATGGTGGAAAGGTTGTCCCTGTGGTGAGTACGGAGGCTTCACCTTGTTGCAGAAGTAAAGGAACATCTGAGAAGCGGACCTGCATAGAAGCAGACAGAAAAGTGGAGAAGGAGAAGCAGTTGTCGGAGAAGGAGACACTGAGAGAACATGTGGAACAAACATGAGTCGGACAAACTCTGCATTTAACAAAGAGAGTCCATTTTATGGACGATAAAGTAATTGAGCACGGAAAATGATGTTGATACCTGTGAGGGTAAGCGGTGTCTGTAGGTGCACCAGGGCGATATCATTGCTGTTCTCATCACTATCTGGAAACAGGAAGGGGAAATACCCGGCATGGTAAATGATCCCCTTCACAGCCTGCAGGGATCTCCCTGGAGATAGTCGGGATACTGCCCCGGCGAACACTCGCCACTGACTAACTGCCCGATTCCTCCTATAGAAATAAAGGGGAAAGGGTCGCTTTGGGTTAAGAAAGCAGAAGAATTGCATTATTTCCAATTCCAAACCGGGCGGATCTAGTCCATCGGGCTCGATGGACGCACATCTGATGGACCTTGTATAATAGTTAGCGATAACGGCGCTCAAGCTACTCACTGGGGGAAGCAGTGCGCCGCCGTCAGGACCCATTCACTGGAGATTAAAGAGCCCCCGCAGAGGTGGGCACCTTCGTACTGCAGGCTCACTTGCCACGGCCAGCGGCCCAGGGTAGCATCCTGTCCTCCAACGATCCTATCCACTGCCAGCTTCCGGCGGCCGCATTCTGAAGCACCATCGAGAAAAACAGTGCACGAATCATGAGGATTTATACATAGCCCTCAACGTCTATCATAGCGATAGAGAATGTATTAATAATTATAATGAGTCGATTTCTCTTAATTATTATTATTATTATCTTTTATTAATCCGGAACATGACCACATGACATAATCAGATTAAGTACGATTAATTTACATGAATATATATTACGTTTGCTTCCGTGTAATAACTTAAAACTCTCGGTGAAGATATTATGTTTACCTTGACATTGGGTAGAAAGAAACCGTCCTCTTGGACAATCACTGGGAATGAAAGCGGAAGCCAGAATTAAAATGAGAATAAAATATTCGGCGTTAAGAATCAATATAAACGTTTGCTGTAAATTCACGAAGAAGAGGGAAGCGTGAAGAAGAGGATGGATCCATCTTGTAGTCGCGGCCCTTTGGACACAGAGACTCACCACACGGAGAGGACGTCCAACAATCTCTTGGCGCTGCTTATCTGAGACTCCTGCACGCAGTAGTACCCCGAGGTGCCGTTGGTTCCAGCCGTCTCCACTCGGAGTTCTGTATGAGACATGGACCTGGGAATGGGGGACACAAAAACATGAAACGTTACCCCCAGAATTATCTAAAATCTAGAGAAGCAAAGGATGGTAGATACATAGACCCGTCTTCCAGCAGTGCAGCGTGGGAATGTAACCATGCATGGGATAGGCATACGGCTACTAAATCTAGGACGAGATAGAGCAGAAGAAACAAGCAGACTAGATGGGGGCCGAATGGGGCCGATCTGCTGGCTGGTTTTGGGCTTCTAGGTTTCCCTTCCCGACAGGCGTGTCAGCTGGATAATTAAATCTGAGCCCGTAAAACCAAATGGCCGTAGCTTGTAATTCTCTCTAATGTATGTTTAATTAAATCTCTGCTGACAAGCCGTGTGTGGAAGCTGATGAAACGCGACTAAAGGTCACAGACCTTGGCCTCCAGCGTCTGGGTAAGAAGTAGCAGGATGAAAGTCGGGGTCATGACTTGCAGAATGAGTCATGATTTACGTTCCAAATTAGCTACAGCTGAACCTGGTGACTTTCATTATAATTGGTGAATTATTTACACATCTTGGTATAAAAAAGGGTTCCCTTTCGTGTCAAGAAGGTAAAAAATGGCTTCCTGCCTCCCGCGGGAAAGACGGGATCCCCGGTACCTGATGAAGCCCATTTCCTCGCAGCTCAACGTCGCGACTTGGGAGTTGGATGAAGATGAACATATGAGACGCCATACTCTCTCTCCCTCATCGTATACAGAAATGCGCTGATCTGGAGAGTTCACCTGGACTGAGACAACATGAAGACAGTTAGAGGTGGAAGGGAGACGCGCATGGTCAACTTTTAGTAGATGTTTGTGCCAGAGGAATGAGCGGATCCACTTGATTTTTGGATGATGTCATGGGGACAGCTTTTTTTTTTTAATCAACGCAATGGCAGAGTAATGTCTCATTTCTTGTTATCCTGATTGGTCGAAACACATAACCAATCAGAAATCAAGAAGCTTGGTAGAACTCATGGAGGGGAAAAAGACTGCACCAAACAACAAAGTACGCAACGCCCCTCCTATTGTATCCTTTGTTCATTAGCTTTTCATGCCCGTTTTATTCACATTCCAGCGGCTTCACCCAATGATTTATTACCTATATATAAATTTGAGTTTTCATTCTTCCAAATGTACTTCACTGAAAAAAAAAATAAAAAAAGGTTGTAAGATGTATTATTGTTCCTGGCCAATTAGACGTTTATAAATGTATTCATTAACAGGGTTACATTGTTACATACAAACAGCTTTCCCATGATGTCATGCTGTGGCAGATAGGACGTTGGCAGTTTGTTTTCATGGAAAAGGGGAGCCTTTAGAGGACAATATCACAGAATCCAAGGTTTGTCCTGGAATGTGGTGGTTTATGGGCCCTAATTTCTATACCTAGTATTGTTTTTTGGCTAAATCTTTAACCAGGAGATAACAATGTTACTGTAGTATTAGCCAAGGTTCTAGAAATGTTTTAGATCACTCTGAATGAGGCTGGAACTAGGCTCACGGGCACTCATTGGTATCCAGTTTCAACTCTTTTGAACGGAACCATAATTCTTAGAAGCCCTGAGACGTTACAACCAAAGATTACGTAACGATCGAGTGGAATAAGGAAACACTGAAGACATTTTCCACCAGTGATGAAGATAATTATGGTCTCCATCTTAATAGACATCTCTCATAAAGAGATAACATGATTAGTGATGTGTTACCTTGAAGGATATTTGCAAGCCCTTACCTAATACCCAGGTTGTGACCCCGATCCCAGCCAAGGAGACCAAAACACACAAAATCACTCCCAGAATCCTCAGCGGGGTCCATTGGCAGCCTTTACCTACTCCTAAGAATACAAAAACATGATGTTATCCATGACCACGTGGCCCAAAAACCTCCTCCAGCTCCTTTCGAGGAACAGAGGTCAGGTTGCCCAATAATTATTACGAGAAGGTGAGGATTAGAAAGAGGAGAAGTTCAAGAGGAGAAACTGAATGTTAGCGCAGATAAAATTACACAAGGGAAAAAAAAAAAGAAAAAGAACACATTATGAGGCAGGACACGCAATGTCATGAGATACTTATATATATAGTTTCAGATTCTCAAAGCAGCTTAACTTACTCGAGATTCATCTAACTTGGCTTGCAGGTGGGGACCCTCGGCCATACAGCTACTTAAGCTTTGATTTGTGGAGCTTTTTCTAGTTTACAAAGGGTTAACGCACCTTATTATATGCCCGAGTGGTTAAGTGGTTGCTTTGGCTTCCGAGAAGATATTAAAGAAACAGAAGATAAAGTAGGTAGAAGAGAAAGCAGGTAGTAGGTAGAGACGTACCCTCCTTTTCTACCATGTCTGAGGATGGGACATGTAACATCACCGGACTGTGAGTTTAGATCAGGCGTCTGTTGGATACTGTGAATCAAGCACACGGGTCAAACACACGGGACTCTGAACAGGTTAATCCCCTAAAGAACCTGGGGATATTCAGGTCATTCCAAATAAGAAATGTAGAAGAACTGGTGTGCTTTAGAGGGGCCGACCATGGCCATGGGGAACCTGTGAGTCACACCCTAAACACTGGTCTTCAAGAATCGCCTAAATAACTTCTCTGTCTCAAAGCTCTTTTCAGCGATGGAAACAGGGAGGGTGAGGCTCGACTTCCTTATCAAGTCAGACAAAGAGGTGAAAGCCCGAGCGACGAACTTCTAAGACGGGGGTGGCCGACAAGAGGGGAGCCTCCAGCCCTTATTCTTCAAAGAATTAAAATCTAGCAAGATTCAGAAGGTTCAAAATCTTTAAGAAATACAAAAAAGCAATCAATAAAAATGTATAACATACAAACCCAGAAGTCACCCTTATCTCAACCATCGTTTGATACATTGTCACAAATTATTTCTGTCTGTTGATGTTACCAAGTCTTCTGCTCAGCCGTACAGGGAGAGGTATCGAGAGACCCCTGAATCTTTGAACGACCGCCAATTAAGATGACATAATAATGTCTAGTTAGGAATAGAATTGGGGGTCTCCATTACCCTTCTTTTTCTCATTGGTTGGTGCAGGTAGAGGTTACCCTCTGGCTGCCATGATATGTGTTGGCACTTTATAGGTAAAGAAAAGAACAAAGTGTCTAAATGAGGAGTCTACGATGGGAAAGATGGTTCCTTACCTTGCAGGGTCAGTGCTGTGTGCTTTAGGAGAGGGGGCAAAGCTCCCCTCGAAATCTCAGCCGAGGAGGCCAGGGGTCACGGGCAACCATTCCACTAAAGACAGAGAACGACAAGCGGCAAGAGGAGGTTAACTGGAGACAAACTTGATAGGAAAGGTAAGAACCAACAAAAGAACTTTGAAATTGACAGTGTGTTGAAGGGGCAGATTGCCCCAGGCGAGGGGCAGATTAGAGGAAGAAGACAAACATAGCTAAATTAGAAGAAAGGAGATATAACAGAAACCCAAAGCAAAGGAGAGAAGAAGAGAAATGTCTGTGTCCAGGAGGGATCAGGGGAGGAAGGTATGCATGCCTCGGGGGGGGGGCAGGTAAGGGGGGGAGTATAGGGGCAGGACTGTCAGGGGAAAGGGAGGAGGAAATACAGAGACCTGAAAACACCTGGCTCCATCCCCCGTACACACAGTGAAGTCTCAGACACCCTCTCTGATACTTTATAGCAACTGAGAGGAGGTCGCAAAGAGAATGGCTGATTCTGGATAATCTCTGTGAGTAGCATGTGGCTGCGCAGGCAGCAGGGAGCACACAGACAGGGGTTTCATGTAAAAAAAATAACAGCTATGGTTTGCATTCGTTCTGGTTTATACAGACATTTACATTGTGCATAATATATCTCTAATTTAATAGACAGAGTGCCACCTTTGCCCCAAAAAGCTTGTCGGTTCCATCTTTGCCTCAAACAGCCTGCCAGTGCTCCTCAAACAGCATGCCTGTCCCATCTTTGTCCCAAACAGCTGCCCTTGGCTTTTTTGTCCTCAAACAGCTTGCTAGTGCCCCCCAAATAGATTGTCTGTTTCATCTTTTGCCACCAAACAGGTTGAGAGTGCCACAAAAAGATGAGTCAAATAAAACACCCTGGTGGTGTGTGGTCCAGACCTCTAGTTCTGATGGTAGCCCTGGTCATTTGCCTACTCCATGCATGTTGAAACTCCTTTGCTCTACTTGCCTCTACCACTTCAGCTAGAAGGCTGTTCTATTTATCTACCTCTCTCTAAACCTGTGTCACTTAACACGGGAAAACGATTACTGGAAGAACTTGAGCTGATTATTCTACTGTTCGTTAAAACCAAACTAAATGGAGCAGAAACCAACCTCAGACCAAAACGACCACCTACTATGAAGTGTATAATTGATGCCTATTAACTATAATTGACTCCTGCAGGAATAGAAATAAGATGAAGAAATTAGAGGTTTTTTGGTTCTTCCAATGCTGATCTATAGTCTCCTTATCTTGGGTACCAGTCTCATCTTAGGTCCATCTTACTTAAGAGCAGAAGGCTCCAGGAGCCTAGAGAATGTCTTCTCCCGACATTAATTAATACTGCCCTGGACCACCTAAGGATACCATTCATTATTACTCTAGAATATTAACCCCATGGTGTAATTGGGGCAACTGAGCCTTCGGCAGATTACTCAAACACCGAGCAACCCAATGTTACAGTGCGAGCTGTGGGTAATGATTAGCCTGGAACTAAATGTCTGTTTCTAAGAGGACTTTATCCTTTAATCTGCGGTCATGATGCCACCTGCGCACAGACACACACACAGACACACACACACACACTGCCAAAACACGACACACCACACGGGCCGTGGGACGTATTCCTCATACAGCCACCAAGACAGGTGGTGTGCTGAGAAGGAGACAGTGAGAAGCCAACCAGAGGTTACTGAAACATCTCAGAACGGGAGCCGAAAGTTAGTGAACTAATTATTCACCACCAAGGACCAGCGCAGGTCCCCTTAGGGGAGGAATTACAAGGAACCCTTTGTATCGTCAGATACCATCGAAGTGGCGCTCTATTAATGGCAATTTCCTTTTATAACAGCACATCATAGAAACACCACTCGTTACCCCATTAATCAATTCAGTGGGTCATATCCAATCTTCAAAACACAATACAGAAACTTTTAAGAAGTGTTTTCTTAAAAATCAACCTTTCAAAAAAAAAATTTGGTATATCACATGACAATTATATATTCCCTGACAATTTCTTTCCATTATTATATAATTATCACTGGGAATAGCATGAAGAACGGTGTTTCCAATGCTGCATTTAGTTAAAAAAGGGTTAACTATATTATTATTAATATTATATGATTTTATATATATATATATATATATAAACACTGAATTAAAAAAAATATTTATATATAAGTGTATTAATTAGCCAAGCAGAATAAAAATGGAGAGAAAAAAAATACACACTAAAATGCAGGTTTTTAGCCCAGATTTGTGCAATTGTATTGAAAACGTTGCTTCATTGACTAATACGTTGCAAAAGAGCAAAAATAAAATATTGATGACTTTGCATTTCAAATACATTTGCGGTTTGTTAAGTAAATGAACCTGTGATAAACCTCCCGTACCCGAAACAGACGCACAAGAAGTCCTAATAAAGACTAAAATTATACAACAAATAAAAAAATACGACGTCAATTTAATTTCATTAACTGCCAAATTATTCAATTTTTTTTTTTTAAATGAAGAATCCCCAGTGATTTTTTTAAATGAAACCCCCCCCCCCCAATCAACTTTTTGGCCCTTTCAGTTCCTCAGTGATGTGTTTTAATGATGTCATGCCTCCAAGCCAAGCTCTTATATGGGGCAACACGGCCTTTAACCCTTTCTTTGCTTCTCGGGTTTGAAGTGGATTTAACTAAGCAGGTTGTACATATGGTATGGATATCCTATAGGGCAGAGCTGTCGTGTTCTACATTTCTACTGGTGGATCCAGTAGAGCTCTAGAACGTATCTGCCCAACCTAGTCATCTCTGACTACAATGCACACCTGGATATGGCACCAAGTTCCCATCTATGCTCCGGCCTACTCAAGAAAGGTCTTGGACTTTCTGGTGGAGCTGGTAGGCTTTGTGCTAGAGGCGCCAGGAACTTACCTCTATTCCATAAACACTGGGAAAAATGACTTTGATACCATTACGAGGCTTGGGTCCAAATACAATACGCTGGTTTAAGATCTGTGTTTCAAGAGGTGTTTTCTAGAAAAAGGAACTTTTTTTTCCACCTGTCTGCAAACTTTTCAAACAGTGTCGTGGGGGAAGTATTTTATCGCGGCACTTAATACTTGAGTATGTGTTCAGGAAATAGGAAGAATCTTTAGGAAGTGGAATGTGTACATAAAAAATACTTCCCCCACCGGAAAGTAAAATGAAGTCACTTGTTTGCTGTGTAGATTCTCCATGTCCGTGGAACAGATATGGAGAAGATCGGACTCGAATGCATATTGTTCTTCGGCATTGAGTTTTAAGGACTAGTTGCCAGGGGTACTTGAACTTTCCAACTACCAACAGTCTAATCAATCGATTTTTGTTTCCTTTTGTGCCGCAGAAGAACACTTTCCCCTTTCTGTAGATGAAAGTGTTAACGGCTAGTCCAGAAACTCAAAGTCCATCTACAATCTGATGGCCTTCTTTTTTTAATTTGGTGCGTTCTTATTTGGAATTTCTTCCTAACGGCGTGGAATAAGGCGAATAAGGGTCACTTACCTTCTGAGCCTCCAGTCTTTATGTTCAGAAGGTGGGGGGGATTTCGGATTAAAAATGCGTATGTGCCTCCCGTTCCGTGTGGGAACTTGGTGGATATGATGGGCAGTCAGCAGTGACCCTTCAACTGGACTGTCGGTCACTGATTAACTCAACAGGCACGTGGCCAGAGATCCACATTCAGGGACAAACTGATCAGACGCTCATTGCTGTCGTCAGATAACGACCTGAAACCTTCCGTTGTGATATCATGCAGCTAATGATGGATAGGTGGAAGAGTTTAATTCTTTCTTTTATTTGAAATTTCTTGATCTCAACGGGGCTGGTTGTGGTCTGGTCCACATTTGTGGAATGGGCACGAGATACAATGTAACAGCATTTTCAAGAATCGGCACGATTTGAAGAGTCTGTTGAGGTCTGGAGGAGCTTATATGATTCAACCATGACTCAACGTTGTTTGATCAAATGAATTTTACAGCCAAAAAAACCCCAACAAAGTGGAAGATAATGTGTTATGACTGATAAGAGAACACGCCTAGATAAGATACCGCAGTGGAGGGGAATGAGACTACCCACAGACCGCAGAGCAAGAACGTGAAAGATGAAGATAAATTAGAGGTCCTGGAAGAAATCTGTACTGGAGATATGCATACTGGAGCGAGGGCTGGAAGGGATATGATGACGATGACCTCATTTTATTGGCACAATGGACTGGTTCACGTCTTGTTAACGGGAGTCTCCAGCCATCGCATGCACTTTAACGCAAATGAGAGCTGAGAGGGTCCTTTAAATGTTTGTCGTGTCCTCCTTGCAAAAGAATGGATGGATTCTGTAGAAGCCCCCAAATGCTTTTGTCCCTCTCCCCGCCCCCTATATATCAGCCGAAGACATCTTCTGGCACGTGGTGTACTTATGACAAGGTCATTTCCGCAGGTGAGAATACATGTTAATGTGCTGCTAACAGGGCCGGCCCGACAATGGAGCCGAGTGGGGCAACTGCTCTGCGAGCCCTCTAGCTCGGTCTCGGTGCCGGCTTGTAATGCTGAGCGCCGGAAGATGACGTCATTTCCGGCGCTCAGCATTGCAAGCCGGCACCGAGACCGAGCAGGGAGACTCGCCGCAGGACTGCTGCATTTTGTCTTGGGCCGGCCCTGGCTGATAAAGTACTTTAACACATATTCTCCTTTTAAAACTGTCCCTGTAAGGAAGAAGCGGGAAGCAGTGATGAAATTATAGCAAATGGCCACAATGTGTCACTGTATCTGCACGAGAAAGGATCTGCCTCGTAATCCTGCTGACTCTAGATGCCCCGGGGACATTATTAGTACCAAAGACAAGACTTAAGGCAGGGGTCCAAAATATTAAAATCAGAGCAGACGAGAGGGGCCCGTCAGCCCCCAGCCTCCATGTAAGTACCCAACTTACTTAGGGGTGGCCCAACCAGACTCGACCATCAGAGATCAAGACTAAGCTCTGTTTGCTCACTGGTGGAAGTAATGAGATTAAAGCGAAGGATACGTTTATTTCATCGTTAATCCTGGATAAACCCTCGATCTGTGAGCATTAGGTATTCACACCATGCGGGGGCCAATCGGTGGATCTTCATGCACGTGCCAAGTTCTGAACACCTGGTTACATGGCCTCAGGCGTGATGGAACGAGCCCTGTTCGGCACGAGGCGTGATGTATGAACATTTCAATGAAATACATTTATTTCGTAGTTAATCCTTGATTAACACTCGATCTTTCAGCATTGGGAATTTACAGAATGCGGGGGGCAATTAGTGGTTCTTCACGCAATGCGGGGGCCGACCAGTGGTTCTTTACACAATGCGGGGGGCAATTGGTGGTTCTTCACACAATGCAGGGGCCGACCAGTGGTTCTTCACACAATGCGGGGGCAATTAGTGGTTCTTCGTACACTATACGATAATTGAAAACATTGTAGCCGTTTGTCAGTACTCTGAACACAAACCACAAGAAAGAATCCCGGTGACAGAATTCCATTTCTCACCCCTTTGACCGCGTCTTACCACCCAAATAGCTTCCCTTCGCGTTTGTTGGTTTAACGGATTCTTTTCTGTTGTTTTTTTATTTTGTCTTTTGATCTCCAGTCTGTAGTCTTAATCTTCCTTTTTCAGGTTTACTGCCCTTACGGCCGGCCCCCATTTGGCCCCATTTTTCTCCTGCTGTAAAAAAGACTTAGGAGCCATATGCCTATCCAATGCATGTTTACCTTCCCTCACTGTATCAGCCTCTACCACTTCTGCTGGGAGGCTGTTCTGCTTATCTACCACCCTCTTAGTGGGCACTTCGTGTGCATCGGTGGATTGTTTTTGCAGACTGTCCATATAGCTGGTGTTTATAGATTATATATCTTTGTCCCTCTGTATAGTTTATTATTATAATTATTGCTATTATTATTATTGCTATTAGTAAACTAGGACAATGGGCAGTCCCTAAACCCATTGAAAACAATGCATTTTGAGCCTGTACATGTACGGGCTTTGTCATTAAGGGGTTAATTAAAGTTACAGCTTTAGATTTTCAAGTCCCAATCAGCATGAATGCTTTTTTCGGTAAAGAAGAAAATTACAGCTAAACACGAGCAGCGCAGAAATGTTAAAACGGCCATTGTCACGAAGGGTACAAAAAGTAAAATCAGCCTTTGTCAAGAAGGGGTTAAACACCTGCACTGAAAGAATGTCGCCATCCCAGAAGGGAGGAGGAAGGGGCTGTGCGCAAGCACAGGAAGGGCTGCCGTCGAGCTCAGCGTCAACACAACGCCGGTTGGGGCTGCAACCCTCGCTGATTATTGCTAAATATCACTCGCAGTTGTCTACAAAGTATCTCTAAAGCAAGCTGTCCGACTCCGCTGTCAGGTGTGACTCCCAGAACTGAAACCCCGGACGTAAAAGAGGTCGAGGCCTTCTGGGATCCAAGTTTACAGAACCGAAAAGTAAGTAAAAGTTGACTTAAGTGCATTTTTTTACTTGAGAATCAATGAAGGCGAATGACCCAAAATATTGGTTTGGAGGACGCAGCAACCCCAGAACTTTTTGAGTCTCTAAAAAAGTGCAGAGGGAGCAACATGGCAGAGAATCATGAGAGTTGTAGTTCTCAGACGTGATGCAATGAGCCCAGCCCTGTTTGATACGTCATGTGATATATATGAACATGAGCATGGATGTGTAAGTGTGTGTGTGTGACATGCATGTGTAATTATGTGTTTGTGAGCATGAATGTGTAATGATGGCAAAACAAGCTGTTTGGGGCAGAGATGGCACAGATAAGCTGTTTGGGGGCAGTGATAAGATGGGGCAAAGATTACACAAATAAGCTGTGTGGGAGGTTAGGATGGCACTGATAGGATGCTTGTCACTCACAAGCTGTTTGGGGCAAAGGTGGCACTGTGGGTCATGTTGCTTGGTCTTCTATCAATCTTTTAAAAACACGTGATTATGGAGAAAGACAAAGAATCTCTAAAATGCCGTTTTTTTGTAGACATGTTAATCTCATGTACATTGAGCAACACTACTCATGACATGAAGCTAGGTGTCTTTATTCTAAGCATGCTGAATAAAAACACACGGTAGGCATAATTTACTGAAGGGGTGGTAGATTAGTGGAAACGCCTCCCAGCTGAAGTGGTAGAGGGCTTTTAAACATGCATGTCATCCAGAAAATCTCTAAAATAGATAATAGTCAAGCAACCGAGCGGGATGAATAAGCGTCAAAACGAAATCACGGGAGAAACGGACATAGCGTAATACCATAAAAAAAAAGTATCATTTATTGGAACCCGATAGCAGAGTTAACTTGAAACATTATTAAATAACACAATAAATAAGTCAATAAAAGTCCGTATAGCAGTAAAGTTCCGGATCCAAAACAGAACGCTCCAACTACGGTGTGGACGACGCGTTTCGCCTCTGCTTGGTAATCCAGCCTGTGGGCTCCTCGGCAGACATCAGACCGCAGAGCGCCCGGATCCTCCGCCGGCGACCCGGGAACCTGTCAAAATGAAAATGACCAATTGCAGTTTAAAAAAATGTCATTACATCAAAACAAAGCATAGTATCCCAAACTGAAATGAAAAGACGAGTCCCAAGGGCGTTCCAGTGCCGTGCTTTAACACGCCTGTAATTATGTATCTGGAATATGTTACTCTTATATTATATTACACTAGGGGGGCGCTAAAAACCTGCAGACTCCGCTGAATCACTTGTCCTGTCTCAGTAATCATAATGCTAAAAATAATAATACATTCTATACTACTAATACTACTAATAATGCTAAAAATAAAAACAATAATAATATCAATAAAATCAATAATTATAATAATAATAGTAATCATAATGCTAAAAATAATAATACAATCAATAATAATAATACAAATAATAATACATTATATACTAATACTACTAATAATGCTAAAAATGATAAAAACGATAATAACAATAAAATCAATAATTATAATAATAGTAATCATAATGCTAAAAATAATAATACAATCAATAATAATGCTAAAAATAATAATACATTCTATAGTACGACTACTACTACTAATAATGCTAAAAAGTATATTTAAAAACAATAATAGTAAAAATAAAATCAATAATTATAATAATAATAAGAGCATATAGATTATGAAGACTTCCTCATTCTTCAACGTTCTGGAAAAACTAAGGAAACATAATACTAAGTTTATACTTTCGTCCCCTTCTTTTTGATTTCAAGGTCATTATTACTTCTAAGGTCAGGAAACGTAAAGATCACCATGGTAACCAAAGGTGTTATGGCCTGTGGTAACCCATCAGCAGATCTCCTGATATCTCACACCACTGGAATTCCCCTTCTCTTCAGAGCTTATAAAAAAAAGGCAAGCTCTCTCCCCTCCCTCCTTAGAGCCTTTTCTCTAAAGGAACATACATAGACTAGGCATACTTTTTACTTTACAGAGAGGGTGGTAGATGAGTGGAGCAGCCTCCCAGCAGAAGTGGTAGAGGGTAATACAGTGAGGGTATTAAACACGCATGGGATAGACATACGGCTCCTGAATCTAAGACGAGACCAACGACTGATTAAGGTTTGAATCTTTACAGCAGGAGAAACGGGTGACTAGACGGGGGCTGTGGTGGAACGAGGCCCTGCCCAGTCCTGTTTTGGCGTGCGGTGTCCTATTTGATCTCTGGATAATGATACAAAAATAACAAATTTACACAGATAACTTTTTTTTCACCCCTTAGGGGAAAAAAAACACATCTCTTTCTGCAATGTCGGCCAACGGGCCTGAAGATCTGACATAAAATTTAAATAAACAAGAAATAAAGCCCAGTTCCGCTTAGAGCGACAGAAATTGACATATTACTGTAAAAAAAACACTATGTACATACTGTGTCGTTCAGACTTAATCCCAGCTCAAGTTACAGAAACAAAATCGTACCTCTTACACACAGACAGATCTGTACATGGATGGGATCGGCTCCTCAAAGAGAGGAGAACAATAATAAAAAAACAATAGGCTCAGAGGGGATGTAATGAAGTTTTACTTTACTTTCACCCCTTAGGAAACAAAAAAAAAACACATTTCCTTTCTGCGCTCCCGATAAAGACGCTTTACGAGACACCCGATCGATACCTTCATTTGTTTGTAAACGTTATAAATTACCTTAGACTTGTAAATAAACGTTTAAAGAAGAATAAAAGATAAAAAGAAATAGAATGCGGAGCTTCCAGGTGGACAGAAAAGCCGCCTCTGCTGATAAAGCCTTTTTTTTAGCGTTTAAACTCCTTTTTTGTTTTGTTTTTTTGTTTGTTTTGGAGATATCGCCCTCCGAAGCTGATTGACGTATGATGTACACATACTATGCGGGATATTACACATGTAGTAAAAGTACATATGATACACGGGATGAATAGGAGGTAGAGGAATTGGAGCATCAATTCGAATTTCACTTCTGTGATGTCTGGGACTGGGAGTAGAAAGTTCTCCCCCCCCCCAGATATTATAATGCAATAATCATGTTTGTGAGGTTCTAGACCTAAATTCTTTTATATTAACCCCCCGGATACTAAATATCCAACAATCATGCTCATACACCCTTATCGTAACCATGAAAAGACTTCATACTGACTTAAGTCATTCATATACGCATCCTTCAGCGCCTCTTTTATTCCCTCCACCCCAGCCGTGGAGGCTTTGCCCTTCAGCCTGAAGAGGTTAAATAATGATTTACACAGATACACACGCTTGCACTGTAGGGTTAAGGGGGTTAAGCAAACGTTTTCTCCTGTGTTCTCACACTCTTTTGGTGGAGTCTACGGTCTGTCATCAGCCCGGGTTCTGTACGGTGACCTGAAGGGGACATCTCAAGACATGTTGGACGCTGCTCGGCCTCCAGCTTTGTGGGGACAGTTTGGACGCGTGGCTGCACTGCGGCTCACAAAGCAAGGTCCGTAAAGACATGGTTGGATGGGTTTGGGGTGGGAAGAACTTGACCAGCCGAGGAGCCCCGACCTCAGCCCCATCGAACCCCAACGGGACGAACCGGAACGGCGTTTGCAAGCCGGGCGTCTCGTCCAACATCAGCGCCTGACCTCACAAACGCTCTACTGGATAAACAGGCAAAAATCCCACCGAAACTCCCCAAAATCCGGTGGAAATCCTTCCCAGAAGAGCGGAAGCCGTTATACCCGCAAAGGGGGGGACCGACTTCATATTAATGTCTATGTATTTAGAATGTGATGTCATCAAAGTCAGTGTTGATGTAATAGTCAGGTGCCCCAATACTGTAATCCATATAGTATAGACTTGCACATTACCCCCCCAATTTTTTTTTACCGTTTTGTCCAAGAAACGAAAATCGAATGCACGCAATACGAAAATCTTTGTTAACCGCCACGGCCGCCATTTTAGCTACACTAAAATGGGGATGAATCACGCCATTTTAATTCAACTTCTTCTACGCGTTTATATCTTGTTTCCACGGCAACCAGACGGAAGAACAGGATTCCGGAAAACGAAAAATGTTGACCGAATTTCAACAAACAGGAAGCGCCCCCCCCCCTCCGAAAACGAACACAAACTTTCCGCCGACGCCCAAGTCTAATATATTTATTTATTTATATATTAATTTATCAAATAATGCATTATCTGATGTTAGATAAATCATATTTTTTGTACAAACAGTCGTAAGGATCGTGCAAACACTTTGGGGGCAAAATCTATGTAACCGGAACAATTACGGCACTCGCTTGTGTGTTAAGCAAATAAACCTTATCAGATAGGACTTATGATTTCCCGGCAAAGAAGATCAAACAAACCTGTTTTACAATTTATTACACAACAGCTGACCGGAGCCTCTTTCTCTGGATTAAAAACATGCTATAAATATCAGATAAACAGTAATAATACGATTAAAGAAGGTTCATGTCATTCAACGCTAACCAAAAATGTTCCATTGGGCAGAGTAGGTGGAACGGCATCTTAAATAGGAATTTATTTGATATTCTGGGCAATGTAAATTATCAACAATATTAAAAAAAAATGGTAAAAATGTATATTTATTTATTTATTGTAATGTCTGTTTATCTGTAGGAGTTTTTCCTGGTCCCCGACGCGATCATGGTGGCTTCCTGGCGAAACTTTAGAGTCGTAGAGTAAGTGATCATTTTTAAAACAATTTACATATTTTATTCTATATGGAATTTGATATATAATCTATATAAATATATATATATATATACACCGTATACAGCTTTGTGACAATCCTTTACCTAAATCATATGAAAATGCTCCAATTTTAATCCCTGATTCCCACCCAAAATCAACAGATTTTTATATATTTAAGGAATAATGCCCGGGAAGAATGTCCGAGATTCAGTATTCCTGATTAACTACAGGAATGTTTATATAGCGCCAGCAGATACTGTAGCGCTTTTACAATCTAGTCGGTGGTTGAGGGGGAAACAGTAGAAGAGAAGAGCTGAGATCCCAGATTACGAAACTGCATGTTTCCTGCCTGCATTATCAGAATGATTTATCCCCCCCCATCTGTCCACAAAACAATAATGTCTTTATTATATGTACCTGCTGCCAAATATCCCAATTATTAGCTGAATCAGAATAAAATTAGAAAATGCCAAAAAAAATGCTTAGACCTAAATTATGAAAACGCAGACTGGATTTTCACGGGTATCACTAAACAGTCTACAAGCGCCATTCATTCCACCCCATCCTCACCTAATTATGCTCCAAAGGAAGTCCCCCCTATGTAAACAGCCTCCATATTATGTCATAATCCTAAAGACGACTTTTATTATATGTAATTATATATCATATAACGCAGACACACGCGCTTACCATTACCTTTTGCATTTTTTTTGGATGGGGATGAACAAAAGTATCCATTTCCGTGCACAATGTTTCTGAAGTTGAATGTAAGATACAACGTTACATTCAGTATCTTGGAGATAAGCTTATCTAATATTCCAGACAGTGGTGATAACCATTATCTCTTCCAGTGACCATCTTTGTTACTGATAGACATTTTAAACAAGGATTTCCTATGGTTACGGACGTGGCGACGATGGCAGCGCGGGAAAACCCTTTTAATGTGTAACTCGCAAAATGTAGACATTAGAGAGGGACACATTTTCAAGGGCCATGATTGTGAAGGTTTCCGTAGCACGAACAGGGGTGTCGTGGGACTCATCCAAGACCAAGGCTTTGTATCTAAACCAAAGACCTCAGACACTTGTCATGTACGCTCATAAAACGCTTTAAGCTCTCATAGTTACGTCGTAAACTTGATGGCCCTAGTTCTGGTGATCCAGGTAAAATAGTTCTGCACATTTGTTTCCTTTCCTTGTTGTCTTTTGCAGGAATGTGCGACTCAGCGTACAGGAGACAACGTCCGTCGCCGAGACGAGCCATCGTACCTCGGATGATGCGGAAAAAGAATGGCACAATGGACCGGATAAAAACTCCGGTTTGAAGGATGAAGAAGACCAGGATTCGTGGAATGAGGACCTAACTGAGAAAGTGGAGGAGCGGAACGCGCAGGAATATCTGCTGTCTGAGATGAAGAAGACAGCCCAGAACATCCGTGACAAAGTTGAGGAGGTTTGGGAGGTTCTCAAGAAGATCCCACAATGTGTTTATGGCATCTTACTGGTTCTTCTCAGAGTCCTGTTACTTGCTGGCCAGTTCCTTGCGTATGTGCTCGTTCTGACCTTTGGGAAACTTAAGATGCCACGTGAGTTTATTTCATCATTTAAGTCAGTAAAGAATTAAGTAATAAAATATAAATGTAGAATATGTACAGCAAGAAACTAGTAAGTAACCCCCCCTCCCCCGAGGCATTAATATATAATTCATAATTATTATTTAATTTTAAATAATTTTAACTAAGGAAAAAAATCTTTAATATATAGTTTTTGTTGTTTTTTTTTTTTTTTTTTTTTTTTACAGATTATTTCTTAAAACGGATCAAACTTGGAATCCTATTTGCCGCATACGTTTTCTTGAATTTCCCCTGTAAGTAAATCCGCTCGGTAAATATGAATTTCCGCAATATTGTTTCTGTGCCGAAACTACACCGTATAATTATATAAACAGGACAGATCTGGTTTGAAACTTTGTATCGCATAGAGAAGAGCTAGAGACGGCTCACGATCTGAATACTGAGTCACTGATACTTTTACTATAGATATAATGATGGTTGTCTCTAGTTTGGGTTCTAGGTGGCAGGGTAGATATACCTGGAACGTGCTGGGATTTCATTTGTTTCTCTTCACAGGTGTGCTCAGCCATTGTGAGGGATGGTTCCTCGCGTCGGATCTTCTAAATCAAACCCTGATCATTCGGAACGACCACGACGTTTACTGTTCATTCAAAAGCACGGACGACACCCCAAAAACCTACCGTTGTGGAGACAACATAACGGCCCATATACTGAACAACACCTGCATGAAAATCAAAATGGAGGAATGGCCAGAAGAAGACTGCCTTCTGGAATACGGCAGAAGGGGCCGCGGTGAAAGCTCGAAGTTGGAGAAGCATTGTGAGTATCTTTATGAGATGGTCTCCATAGCCAATGGAGTAGAGCCGAGAGTCACGTTACTTCTAGACCTATTATGTTTGAGTCCGATAATGGTGACCCATAAATTGGTCAAGTTGAGTCAACTCTTTAACCCAAGTCTTAATCCATATAAATAATCTAATAACAAATATCGCAACTCGAGATAACAAATATCGCAACTCGAGAACACCGTGTTTTTTTTTCATAATCCACAAAACCACAACAAGCTCTGTTTTTCCTTAGATTACTAAACCCCAATGATAAAGTCCTTCGCTGTTCTTAAAGTGGCATCGATGTTCTGTTATTACACCTGTGCACTAAGATTCATGTGAATTTTCATTTTGACCAATTTAGCCTAATTCGAGCATTCGTACAAAATGTCAGAAAATGAGAACGGAACAACAGAACGAAGAAAACAAATAGACATATAGCGAAAGAAAGTAGGTCATGCCCTCAAGGAGATTTGCCACAAAATCTCCAAATATGATGCAAAATACAAATAATATTACCAATGTTTGCCAGCCTCCGGTGTATTGTGAGCTTTATTTTCTCTCTGTGTTCAAACAAATGTTTTATATCATTTTTATTTGTTCAACTAAATTCTGTGTGTGTGTATTATTATTATTATTATTATTATTATTATTAGGTGCCCTTTTGTGTCTATAATCCGTGCTCTTTTTTTTTTAATTTTTTTTAAATGCTCCAGTACATTTTTATTTCAATATCTTTTTAAAAACTTTAAAAATCATATTAGAAATTTGTTTTGTTGATTTAGGTCTTTTAGTTTCTAGATCTTCACTTAATTACTAATTCTAAATATATATATATATAATAAACATTATAATAAAAAAAATTGAGTGATCAACACTAAGACTTGTTTTTTTTTTAGTTTGTTCAGATACATCAGTTACCAAACCAACCGATCATCTAATCGGCAGAACACATACACCGGCAGTGATCTCTTCGGTGCTACTACTTTTAGCCCTACTATTTGTAGGGCTGATGATCTATCTGTTGAGGTGAGAAAGGGAAGCACATTGGTTCCTTGACCTGTGGCTCCCGCAGAGGATCAATCATTTCCGTATTTTCCTAACTGATGTTTTTGCCTTGACCTAAAAGGAGGCAGATAAGAATGAGGTGACAATTTGGCCCCGAAATGGCTTCTAGGCCCCGTTTCGAAGACATTTGAATATTTCATTGATGTTTCTCTTTGTGTTTCAGGAAAAAGATTAAAACCTCCCATGGTCAAGAAACGTTGGAAGAACATTTGGGTGAAGAGGAAGAGGAAGGCAAACCGAAGACTGAAAAAGTTTGGGAAAAAGGCAGAGCGTTCCTCAGCCTAAAAAATGCTGTGTAAGGCGGCTGGTCATACGCCTATAACTTAGAGCTGGGTGTCGGAGTCAGCGGAGGTGGTCGGACTGCCCACATTTTTGGTCCTCTTGCTATTCTCCTGTCCCACCCAACAGGACAATAACTTATGAGGTTTATAGTTTAGAACTTGTTCCATCTCGCTTACCGATGGTCTTGAGAACTGACCCCATGGAAAACCCTCGAGTGGTAAATCCGACCCACCGCGCTCCAGATAGACGGCTCTGAATTATAGCATCAACCGCACCTTCTCCAGAAAGTCTTATGATACAGAGGCCATTCCACCAATTCAGACTTCGCTGCTTAGTAAATACGCGTAGATTAGAAAAAAAATGACCAAGATGGTTTAAAGGCGTGGGCCGAGCATGGACCAATTCCAAAAAGTTTCCTAGATTCAAAACACTGATGCTGGGGAGTGTATGAAGTGTGGCTTTTGTCATGAAAACCCTACATTAACCCTTCATCGCAGCCAAGCTTGGAAATAACACATAAAGCAGCCTACAGAACACTGTTGGGGAGGCGACCTTTCCTCCGATGTTACGCGATGATCTTCTCTGTGGCGTTTTGATTCTGTAGTTTAGAAAGTAGTGGAGGCTCCTTCGAGGTTTGGCGCGTCTGTGTTTAGACGTGGACAACTTCAAGGTCAATATGATGTCACATGGATGTGACGTGGAAACGTCCTCCTTGTGGCTACGTCACCAGCCGTGGCGGTGCCCTCTTAAGACTCGCTGCCCCATGTGTCTGTTTCCTGATGGTCCAATGGAGTTGGCTTAGGGCAACAAAGTAGTCATTTTCCTAGAATAACCCCCATTCTCCACGCTGTCTCGTGAGACCAGAGCACTTCATGATCCGAAGGCTACGGAATGTGGTCTTTTGCTGTCATTGGGAGCGATCAATACAGTGAATGTATTACGTGACTGTGCTGTGCGAACGATTAATATCGCTGAGTGGGCTACACTGATGGGGGTCAGTACAGTGCAGGGACCCTAACATTTTAGGCTGTTGCTTTGAATGTCTAATATAGTGGATGTAGGAGACATTCTTGCTATAAAATATACCCTTGTGTAGCTGTTATCTGAGATGCTTCTGGCGGATGAGGATGGACTAACAAATTGACCAATTTAATTAAACCCAATTAGTAGTTTTTCTTATTGTTTTTCCCTCCCTAAACAAATTTCTCCTGGAAGGACGGCTGGGAAGGTGAACCAGTCAGCCTCCCTGTCGAGAGAGGGTATCGTATACCAGTAGGTTCGGTGTAATGGATAATAAGATGTGACGGGGTCTCCAACCCTGTGAGGTCACTGGAAAAGCACGTTAAGCGGAGTCTTAGTGGAATGCGTTGTCCGTATCATAAGAAATCAAGTTGGGATTACAGCAATCCTTTTCGTATTAATCAAACTTAATGATGTCATCAAACTTCTTTACCCAGAATAACTACTGTGTTTATGTGATTTAATTATGTAATCTGTAAGAAACACCCAATAAAGTGAGTAACGCCCCATTATCGCCCCCCTTCACTTTGGCTTCGATATATTTTCTAACTGAATAAATATACAATCTGGTGCTTACTGTTTTTGTTTTTTAAATACACTAAACCTTTAGGAAATTATTCCTCCTCAATTACAAAGAAGACCCCCGTTAAAATGAGCAGCGTAGAACGTCTACTGGGGAGATGATTTGGCTAAAAGCCCGGAAAACGAATCACATCGCGGACCTTCCGGTTTTGCCGAAAAAATTAAGAACAAAAAAATCCTTTAGAAAAATCATTTCTCCAAAAGCCCAAACAACGTCCCAGTTCCAATGATCAGTATGGGAAGCTACACGGCAGAGAATAGGATTCTTGGGAAATTAAGTCTTTGAACTTTCAATCTCTTGAATCTATAATCCCTGATCTTGAATTTACTGATTGGAAACAAACGGAAAGACTTTACCCTTTCCTATATTGAATCAATATTATAACCTCTCTAATTCTAATATCTTTAAATACTTTAGGGTAAAAAATTGTTTTAAAAAAATAATCATCTGGGACTCTTCTGGGGGAGAACTGAAAGAAGAGATCTCAAAAAATCTTTCAAAAACCTTATAAAAAAAAAAAACTACCGTATTTGCTCGATTATAAGACGACCCTGATTATAAGACGACCCCCCAAAATCTGAATATTAACTTAGGAAAAAAAGAAAAAGCCTGAATATAAGACGACCCTAAAGGAAAAAAGTTTTACCAGTAAATGTTAATTCATGTAAACTATTTTTTTTAATAAAAGCTATGATTGAGAAAAATATATTTTTTTTGTTTTTATTTCTTGTATTTTCCAACCTGTCCCCCAGTTACGCACATCTGCCCCCAGGCTTGCCACACCAATATGGCACTGTGGCCCATGATATGCCTTTTAACCCTCTATATGCCACTGTGCCCCATGGTATGCCTTTTGACCCCCTATGTGCCACTCTGCCTCCAGAAATGCCTTATACCCCTATATCCCATTCTGGCATTTAGGGGGTTAAAATGCATATTATGGGGCAGAGTGGCATATAGGGAGGTATAAGGCATTCCAGGAGGCAGAGTGGCATTAAGGAAGTTAAAAGGCATTGTATAGAGCACTCTGCCTCCAGAAATGCCTTATACCCCTATATGCCACTCTGGCATTTAGGGGGTTAAAAGGCATATTATGGGGCAGAGTGGCATATAGGGAGGTATAAGGCATTTCAGGAGGCAGAGTGCTCTATTAAATGCCCCCTTAACGCCACTCTGCCTCCTGAAATGCCTTATACCTCCCTATATGCCACTCTGCCCCATAATATGCCTTTTAACCCCCTAAGTGCCAGAGTGGCATATAGGGGTGTAAGGCATTCCAGAAATGACACACACACACACACACACACACACACACACACACACACTTACTTACCGGTGCTTCCAATTTCCTGCTGTATTGCCGGGGCAGCGGGTTGACGTCTCATTCCGCGGCAGCCGGAAGGAGGTGGAGTTGGCAGCGGGGGTTTGTATGCGTCCGTCGCAAATACCTTCCCCGGCTCTCAGAGATCAGGAACTCTTGAACTCTGATCTCTGACAGTCGGGGAAGGTATTTGCGACGGACGCATACAAACCCCCGCTGCCAACTTCACCTCCGGAAGCACCGGTAAGTGTGTGTGTGTGGGGGGGGGCGACGACAGGAGGATCCAGGTCCCCTGCAGCGGTGCGGGGGATCTGGATCTTAGTCTCCTAATCAGACCTCTATTTGAGGTCTGATTAGAAGACGACCCCGATTATAAGACGAGGGGTATTTTTCAGAGCATTTGCTCTGAAAAAAACCTCGTCTTATAATCGAGCAAATACGGTAATACCGATTGAGTCAGGTGGATAGTTCTAAAAGATCTCCCTTATTCAATAGATTTCAACATAGCGAAAGAATGAAACCTCTCGATACCTCAGGAAGAATGGGGTGCCTCATTCGATAAATGTATAAACTGGGTTCATGATTTATTTTTAACCCCTTAAGGACAATACATTGTACATTGTGGGACAATGGCTCCTTTAACATTTTTCAGTGTTGCTGCTTACTTGTGGTTTTCTTCTCTCTCATTTCGCGCTCCCACGCATATTATATATATTGTTTTTTCTCAGGACAAGAAGGACTTTTCTTAGACACCATTATTTTTATCATATCATCTAATTTACCATAAAAAAATGATAAAATATGGGGATTTTTTGTTAAACTCATGAAAATACCTGCTAAATAGATTCTACTATTTGTCCTGAGTTTAGAAATACCCAATGTTTTTATGTTTTTTTGCTTTTTTTCTGCACATTATGGGGCAATAAGTACAGGTAGCGTTTTGCTATTTCAAAACCATTTTTCCAAATCTGGTAATTCTTCCCCCCCATGTGCCATTTCGGGTATCTTTGAAGCCGGCCAATGCAATTTACCCCATCAAGTCATATATTTTTGAAAACTAGACACCCCAAGGTATTTTAAATCCCGATCGCTTCCTAAGCTGCTTTAGCCGGGCACTTGTGAGGCTTCCCTGGATCCTGCAAGTGAAAACGGCATTTAACGGCAGCCCGTACATGTATGGGCTTTGTCGTTAAGGGGTTAATAGAAACACACTATAAGGTTATAAACAGCAACCAGCTCAGCATGGCAGTTGTATGTTACGAAGCTCTGCATAATAAAGAAGCCTGTTTCACCCTTAACTGAGGATGCATCAATCTATGCATAGAAGGTAGCAAAACAGGTGTTACGTCCCCTCGACGCCAGCCCGGATGTTCCCACACGCATACCTAGAACCCCTGAATCAGTTCTCTCGCAGATAGCCCGGCCTGCCGCGCCCCAATCAAAAATGGTGTTTGCGATAAACGGCTGCTTAGCGGCTAAAAAAAAATAATAGCTAGAGAGTGGAGACAAACCGGAGTTTTTGAGCGGTATAAATGTGAAAGACAACTGGAGTTCCAACTTAGAATGGAATTGGGAGGTAGCAGAAACAACTCCATATCACTAAAAAACAAGCATAAAATCTGCTAGGAATGTCTGGCTGTGAACAAATTGACCGATTTATGTATTTTTCCTCCAATAAGGTCCTGTACTGTTCATATGATATAGGATATAATGGTTTTTTTTTTTCTCCTATAAGGGTTTGAGACCACCAGGTAGAGGAAGAATAGGGATCAGTATCGTTTTCCATCGGACTATTATTAATCTTATTTTTTATTATTATTATTATTGTATCAGTATAATGATATAAAGTAATAGGCTGGAAATTGTTTCCTATTACACTGTGTATGTTATATATTCACATACTCCTTTAGAAAATCCTCCTCAACGACAAAGAATAGCCCAGGTAAAATAAACAGCGTTGAAGGTCTACTTGGGAAGCTACAGGCAGGGGACGATTTGGAAAAAAAGAAAAGAAAAAAGACTGGTGACCCTGAGTCTTTAGAAACTCAATCCTTTCATGATTTCCCACAGAAAACCCATGAACTATTACCTTTAACCTTTATGGTGGATGCGTCTGCAGATGCCAAGCTCCAAGAACACAGTACTTGTGCAAGTGACATTCCTAACGAGTTGTTCACCTAAACCAGGGGTGGAATTGCAGAAAAAAAAATTTCTGCAGTGAGCCACTTCATCAGAATTGTCTACGTGCGAGGGGCGCACTCATTTTTCACTGTGAGAAAATATGGCCTTTAATAAGATATGCAGCTTAAAATAAAGTAAATGAATACATGAATAAATGATTCTGTTTGTTTGATATATACCTTCAGTGCTGAGGTCACAGGTGAATTTCAGTTGATCTATACATGTAAAGCTTGGTTTGTGTGTTAATGTGTTGATCTATACCTGCTATCAGCAACTGGGGCTAATATTAATATATATGGGCAGCAGGGGCATCAATACACAAGGGGCAAAAACACCAAGGGGGGTATAAACGACAATGCAGTGTGAAAAATCCATCCTGATGTAGACGTCGTGACGTAGATTGTGTCCTGCTCTTTGTGTGTTTTTGGTTATCAGTGTAGCAGAGCCTGTCCTCGGGTGTGTGTGTATAGGTGTTGGTGTGGCAGAGCCTGTCCTGGTGTGTGTTTGGGTGAAGGTGTGGCAGAGCCTGTCCTGGTGAGTGTGTTCAGTTGTCAGTGTGGCAGAGCCTGTCCTAGGGTGTGTGTTTGGGTGTCTGTGTGGCAGAGCCTGTCCTGGTGTGTTTGTTTGGTCATCTGTTCCTGGGAATTATTTAATTTATATTTATCCAGAGATTAAATGCCCTCCTGAAGTTGTAGGGACTTCAGGGGACAAAACGTTCAAGGCCCTGAAATCATTTAGTGGAAAAGTTATTTATTGTGTTATAATATTTATTTCAAGGATTAGTCGCACTCAATTGTGGCTTCAGGCTTCCCATGTTGAATGATCAAGTATTATTTTAGCCCAATAACAAAAGTATAATTCCATAGCACATTACTTTTGGAAATTATGAATGCCCCGCAGTTTGACTGTGATATCTTGTGTGCCCCCCCTATATATTGTTTCTAGAGTTGCCCAATGCCGATTATAAGACGAGGGGTATTTTTCAGAGCATTTGCTCTGAAAAAAAACCTTGTCTTATAATCAAGCAAATACGGTATATAGTGAATTAAAGATTTAAATTATACTTATAGCAGGTGCTGCAAACACTTTGATTATAACCCCTGAATACCAAAATACAAGTAAAAATTATAATATAGTGTTGCGCAATAATAATAAAATAATAATAATACTAATAAATGAATAATACTTATATTTTTCGTCTCTGTGTTCAATCTTTCAATTGTGGATTTTGGTCCAGTGTTTTAACATATATACGGAAAGAAAAACAACAAAGACATAGTGCTTTGGGCATATGTAAGGCGATTCCACCCGTCAGATAGATAGTGTAAGCTTCCAGAACTCCTTCCCGAAAAACGATTCTCCTTCCACACAGTAACGCCTCGGGACGAAGAGCACGAGACGCAGAGGCAGAAGGTAAGTTTTTTTTTTTTTTAATCAATTCTGTTTATTGCAACGAGAACCACAACGGCATATAGTCACAAAGTAAATGAGCGTACAAGGAACATAGGTACAATCATACAGAGGAACAATACATGGCTTGAAACAAAATCAAGAGACAAGAGGCAAAAAGGCACATATGACAATTTACCCATATCCGTAACGACAGAACGTCACCAGGTAAGTAGTACAGTATGTGGTTCAATGGAGAAAACAAAAGCAACATATGCAAAGGTCTGTGAGGATCGAATAAACACTGGCAGTAATCGTATGCATACCGCCTTAGCGTGTGGAATCGCAAAGAGTGAGGTGAAAAATAAAACAAACAAAAATAACCCAGAAACAAAACAATAAGAAAACATAACACAATCAAGCGTGAGCGGCATCGACAGTAATATCAAAAATGAAAGAAGAGGTCGAAAGCAATAAGTAATCGCAAGTATAGGGGTATGTGTGTGTGAGAGACAGGAAGAGCAGAGCCCTCAAAGAGACTGTGGAGCATCTACTCCCACTATGGTAGGGAACTGTGGAGACCGGAGGAAGGTCTTCCAATGGAACCAGCGCAGTTCATGTTTATGCGACAAGCCCTTGGAAGCCATAACCAGGGATTCCATATGACAGAGAAAGTTAAGCTTCTGTAACCAGAGCCGAATCGGAGGTGTGGAATGGGATTTCCAGAGCTGAGGAATTAGGGCCCTGGCTGCGTTCAAAAAGTGAAGGGTCAGGGAACGCTTATACCGACCAATTGGGATAGGAGGGACCTGTAGCAGAACTAGCTGAGGCGTCAACCGGTAGTCAGGGTCACAGACCTCCTTGATAACCGCAAACACAGTGGACCACAATGGACGTACCAAGGGACAGTCCCACCAAATATGAACATATGAACCTGTGTGCGGCTCGCAGGGCCAACACTGCGCAGAAACCTGAGGCAAGAACTTGTGGAGTTCCACTGGGACCCTGTACCATCTGGTGAGTATCTTAAACGCCAATTCTTGCGTTTTACTAGAAATGGACCCCTTGTGAGTAAGATACGCAATGTTACCCCACTCCAGGTCCGAGAATTGGACCCCCAGCTCGTTCTCCCAGAAACTATAATAATACGGTTTGGTCTTGCAAGTGGTGTCCAGCAGGGCTGAATATAAGAGAGATAGGAGATGTGGGGTCTCCCTGAGGCAGAAGGTAAGTTATACAAATGTTTAATCTGTTTAAAACCACATTGTGAGCATACTGCACTTTGATTAAACATTTGTATAACTCACCTTCTGCCTCTTCGTTCCACGGCGCACTATATTATAATTTTCTCATGCATACTTGTTTATTATATGTTCACAAATCTTTGAGAAAATCCTCCTGAATGACAAAGAAAAGCCCAGTGCATTCTTTGCAATTCCAAGTTCCCAGAACACAGATGGCGAATCGCTGTGCAAAGTGACGCACGGTGATTTTATTTTTCCTAAAGTGATTACTTTTTAATTACAAATTAATTTTGGGTCAAAACAAGTTGTTCACCTAAACCTTTCATGATCTTGATCAGGGAAGGGCTCTGGGCGACTAAGATGCAATGTAACAGAGCTCCTCTATTATCACTTATAATTAAAATACTCACTTGCTGCTAAAGTAATACAAATTGTGTCTGTAGATTTAATGTTTAGTTAACCCTTTGAAGCTTCTTTTTTTTAGCCCCATTCTCTCTCATATTTGTAAGTTTATCGCTTGTCACTTTATGGGGGTTTCGCCGGTTCGGAGGGTGATGTAGTTTTTCTAGGACAGGGCTAACCCCTCAAACAAGATTTTAAAAAAAGTTTTAAAAACGAGAAAAAGTGAAAAGAAATCAAGACGAATAATAAAACAATAAAGAAAACAGCAAAAGGTGTAGAGAGGGGGGTGGGTGTGCAAAAAAACCCCCTCTACCCCTCTGCCCCAATGAAATCCCCCACCGCTGGCGAGGGAGGGGCGGGGTGCTGGTAGTGGCGAGGTATGACAGAGGTGGGTGGCGCATAAAACACAGAATATACCGGTACATCGATGCATTGAGTCAGTCAGTGGATTTCACGAAGCAGGTGAATGAAGCTCCGGGGTTTGGGGTCATTTCAAACCGGGTGCGGTAGTTCTCTCTGCCCTGCACACCGCTCAGAGCCCTGTGCACCCCCGATCCCTGCTCGGTACCCCCCGATCTTCTCTCCGTACCCCCTCCCACACCCGATCATCTCTCCGTACCCCCTCCCACCCGATCCTCTCTCCGTACCCCCTCCCACCCGATCCTCTCTCCGTACCCCCTCCCACCCGATCCTCTCTCCGTACCCCCTCCCACCCGATCCCTGCTCGGTACCCGCCGATCCTCTCTCTGTACCCCTGATCCCTGCTCTTTACCCCCGATCCCTGCTCGGTACCCGCCGATCCTCTCTCTGTACCCCTGATCCCTGCTCTTTACCCCCGATCCCTGCTCCGTTTAATGGGGATACGGCCGGGGAAGTGTCTCGGTAAGTGACTATTGATGACTTGTGACAGCGTCCCGTTAGCCTCGCCCGCCTATTCTCTCTCACAGTGGAAGCGTGTGAAGAAGAAGTGTGTGAGAACAGTTCTGCGCTCCTGGCATGTGGCTCATGTGACACTGACAGTATTGTTATATCCCGATTTATCGCAGGTATCTCGGCACTGAAGAAGATGTTTGGGAAGCAGATATTCCTCCTGGGTGAGTTTGTATTATCGGAGACATTCAAAAGATTTTTCTGTGAACTATTTATTGAGTATATGCACTATGAATATTTCAATTGTAAAAGGAATGGGGACTAAAAATGTATAACATATAAAACATAATAATAATAATTATTTACTTTATTTACCTTACTTATTCATTTTTTTTTCCTATATATTCTTTTTATTTCATCACTACATTTTTTTTACTTAAATTTTACAACCAAATGTCTAGAAGATCCTAGAATAGACTGTCATTTCTATCACTTGTATGGATTGGATGAGACAATGGATTGGATGAGACAGAAATGTTACTTATTAACCAAACTAGAAGTGTTAAGAAGCGAGCATACAGCACACCAACACCCTTTTACAAATGTATAACATAATGCCCCTCAATGTCACCACGCAAAAGAAAAACATTGTGCTTTAAAAGCAGAAATAATCTGTGTGTTCAAGAATCACACGTAACGCAGGAAACGTCTCACTATTTAGGGCACCGAAAAAGGATGTTTGATTATTTTTAAGAATTTGTAAAATTATTACATATATGAGGTCATTATTATAATTAATGCATTATTCTAATGCATCGACAATAATATGCGGTGATCTAAATACCTTATTTTGTCCAGAATTAGATTCACCCGATAGAATTAAATTGGGGATTTTAGATGGTGAATAAATGACTTCCACTTAAACGACTAGATATTCAAGCAAACTATAGAGACAGCATGAAAAGAATATTAATAATATATATAATAATTTATAGGCGGCACTACACACCTGCGCACATTCTATCCCCAAAGACCGAATTTATGTTGGCGGAAATGCAACCAAATTGGTACTCATCTACATATATTTTGGACAAGTATATCAAATCTGGTCTCAATTATACAAACACATGAGTGAAATCCTAAAAATCCAGATTCCAATTGATCCAAAGATAGGGATTTTGGGGAATCTATCCGCATTATATACCATACAAATTCAGGAAACCTTTAAATAGAGCTTTTATGCTTTTTAAACAGTTTTTAGCTTCCAACCATACCAACGATCATCAAAAGAACGAGAGAAACTAGGAAAATGGAACTGGCTTTTCATGCGGGCACTGAGCACTTTCAATAAAATACGGGAAAACTCCATCAAAGGAGCATGATTAAAATAAATAAATAACATATTCCTAAAATCCATTCATTATCCCTAGCTATACATATATATGTCAAATATCATTAAGTTGAGGGTTAGAATAAAGATGACACGTATACATAGATAAACGACCTCATATCGCAGCAATGACTGCACTCCTTGGAAATATAAATTTATCCATAAATATCTGAAAACATACACAACTTTCACCATAATGGTTGTTTTTGTTATACTTTAATTTTCCCTTCGGTTTTCTTTTACACTTTCTTATAATTCAATCTTTATGTTGTGTTGTGTTTTTGGCATTATGATGTATTGTGACGGAGTATCGCGGTCACATAGAATGAAATGATCTCGCGGTGTTCCCTTGACCTTGTAATATCTTTGTCATTAACCAACACATTTCTTTATTCTGTAACAGAGTTTGATATACATGCAAAAAAAAATCTTTAATCAAAACTCTCCAATAAACACTTATTATAAAAAAAAACAAATAATAATAATAATAATAATTAATAGTAATAATAAAATAATAATACTACTAATATTTTACATCCCAATGATAGAACAAAATCACCTTTATAGTGAAAAGAAAACACTTTTATTAAACTCAATAATTATTACTCCAGTACTCAGAGAGAAACATACAACAAACTAACAGCGTAACACAAAATCTGTAACACACAGAGAAACCAACTTCCTTTTTTTTTAACTTGGCCGAGGAGCTTTCTTGGACTCTTTTATTTGACTCATTCAATAAAGGATGTTTTTCAAACTTTAACTCCTTAATGACAAAGCCCATACATGTACGGGGTAAAAATGCAATGTTTTCAATGGGTTAGGGACCGCCCATTGTCCTTAAGGGGTTAATCTTTAGAACAGTTCTAGTTGTTTTTGCCTATGTTAGTATGTTTATATGTGCAATGTAATGTGGGGGGTTATTACTGTATACAGTGCTGGGGGTTATATTACTGTATACCGCGCTGGGGGGTTATATTACTGTATACAGCGCTGGGGGGTTATATTACTGTATACAGCGCTAGGGGGGTTATTACTGTATACAGTGCTGGGGGGTTATATTACTGTATACAGCGCTGGGGGGTTATATTACTGTATACAGCGCTGGGGGGGTTATATTACTGTATACAGCACTGGGGGTTATATTACTGTATACAGCGCTGGGGTTATTACTGTATACAGTGCTGGGGGGTTATATTACTGTATACAGTGCTGGGGGGTTATATTACTGTATACAGCGCTGGGGGGTTATATTACTGTATACAGCGCTGGGGGGGTTATATTACTGTATACAGCGCTGGGGGTTATATTACTGTATACAGTGCTGGGGTTATTACTGTATACAGCGCTGGGGGGTTATATTACTGTATACAGCGCTGGGGGTTATATTACTGTATACAGCGCTGGGGTTATTACTGTATACAGCGCTGGGGGGGTTTATTACTCTATACAGCATTGGGGGTAATATTACTGTATACAGCGCTGGGGGTTATATTACTGTATACAGCGCTGGGGGGTTATATTACTGTATACAGCGCTGGGGGTTATATTACTGTATACAGTGCCGGGGGGCTTTATTACTGTATACAGCACTGAGGGGGTTTATTACTGTATACAGAGCTGGGGTGTTATATTACTATATAGAGTATATAGTCTTCTTTAATTAAACACAGCCAACCTTTGAAAGTAACCTTGATTGGCTATCTAAGAAGGGTCAGTTGGACTCGACAGACACCCTGTGTTTAGTGAATACGCCCCATTTCTCAGACCTGGAGACACAAAGTCACTTCTGATTTTTATTGCTCTTTCCTTTAGGTTCTCTCCTTTGGAGGGTCTCGGCCGAGTTACTTTGCACAGGATACGTCTTTATTGAAGAAGATATCTTAAATCAGACAGTTTTTTTAAATAAAACCCGCTGTAGCTTCAACACCACGCCATTCACGTGTGGGCCAGAAATAAACGTCACTTTGTTCAACAACACAGCGCTGCGGGTGACCTCCCATACACCACTCTCCAACAACATGGTTTTGGAATACGGGAAGAATATGCGCGGGAAAAGTGCAGAGCTGACACAGATAGGTAAGGAATAAAGATGCCTGACCAGTTTTATTATTCCTCGTATCAGATTAAAAAAACGTTTAAAAAAAAAAAAAAAAATTCGCTCTGTTTTTCCTTTAACCCCAGTTGTAGTTTTTGCCCCATAATATAATGTTTTCAGGCAGCTGTGTATCAGCCATTTGTATGAGGTTTTTACTCTGTTCTCCGAGCCCCAATCTACTAAACCCCCCGACTCCTTATCATACTGCCTGTGGGAGACAATAGAATGGCTCGGTCTTAATCACCAGTCAGACTCTCTGACCAATGAAAGGCTATGGAAGAGCAGACTCTATTAGCACTGCCATAAAGCATCAGCTCAGTGTGGTATTTAATCAGGGAAAGTCACCCAAAATATGACATGACTGACAGCGATGGTGGCCCCCAGGTCTTTTGCAGTTTCCAGAGGATCCCCATCCTTAGAACCTAGCAGAAGGACAAACATCTGAATTTATAAAAAATAATAAATGTTAGCCGCATATTTCCAGAGAGAATGTGATTTGATATAGCCATGTATATGTATTTCAGAGTGCAAAACAATGCCTAATTTTGAGCACCCAGGAAATTTCTCATCTAACGGAACCTCGATACCCGGTCAGTATTTTTTAGTATTGGACATTTTATTACATATTTTGTGATGGATAAGTTATTGTAGCTGCATCTCTTTAGGTCTTACGGATCTTTTGGAGGTTCTTGGAGTTGGTTTCCTTAGGGAGGCTAGGACAATGGCCCATAATTTATTGAAAAGCTGAGGTTCTATATCTCCCTATTGTAACACGATCCTGAAATCCTGGAGCGATGGTCACCTGTGACGCCTTGAATTAGCAATGTTGTCAACAAAACCGGAGGAACGTGAGGAAACATTGTATCAGCAGCCAAGGGGCTTCTGGATACGTTCCTCAGAGATTAATATCTTGAGATAAATTATTATCTCTGCACAAGCATTTGAAAAAAAGACAACATTGGACCTGTTCAAGAGCTTCACTATACAGTTATAAGAAACCGTGGCCAAATAACTTTAATAATGTCAAACCATAAAAGTATAGATGTTCCAGAAGATGACAGGCCGACGTCACCAAAATATGAAATATTGAGTGCTGGGTCATGAATGAAGAGGGAAAGACTATGCGATGAGGCATTCTAGTTTATGAGCCCACCCAACCCAATCCAATCCTTCCCAACCCAACCCAATCCAATCCAATCCTTTCCAATCCATCCAAACCCAATCCAACCCAACCCAATCCAATCCAACTCTTCCCAATCCAACAAGAGAGCTGAAATCAAACAATGGTTTTCATAGAACTCAGTGTTTCTTTCTTATTTCTTTGCAGATAATGATAATGCATCAAATATCAGAGCCATAATCGTTGTTGTTATTGTTGTTTTTATCATCATTATAGCCATTTTGGGTTATATATGTTGGTAAGTGTCATGTCATATATATATATATATTTTTTTTTTCATTTACATTTTTGGAATACAAGCCAGACTTAAAAACAAACTAAATGTTCTCATTAAAACTATAGCCAGTATGTTCAATCCTTCAAACTGTTTAAATTATATAATTATTGACTGTAAAAGTGGCTTATTTACCCAAAATAAGATAAGTAGTAAAATAAATGGTGGGAAACCTAGGAAGTCATTTTATGTTCTAAACAATGCAAAGTGACCCTTGAAGTGAGGGACTGCTTGGATAAATGGGTGTTTTTGTTATTTTTTTAGTTTTTAGGAATTAGAGCGCTTTCGGTATTAATATTTTTGTCAAATTTTTAATGATTTCTTAATTTAAATGAATTTATGAATTAAGAAGTAAAATAGAAGTTACCTTTTATTAGTACATTAATATTAGCTGCGCTCCTTCTATTTGTTCGGCGCATATTCCCATTCAGAATATTGTTTAATCCATTAAATTCATATAAAAAAAATTATAATATTTTTTTTTTCTTAGGAGGTGCCAGAGAAGGCGCGCGGCAAACAGACCAGAGGGGACTGAAGCTGAAAGTGTACAGCTGAGAGATATACCTCCATCCAATTCCAATGCGGAGCAAAACGGCCATTTACAGAATGGGCCTCATTGAAAATGAGGAATAAAAGGCAAAAAAACCCAGCCTGCTAAAGACTACCGTATTTGCTCGATTATAAGACGAGGTTTTTTCAGAGCAAATGCTCTGAAAAATACCCCTCGTCTTCTAATCGGGGTCGTCTTCTAATCAGACCTCAAATAGAGGTCTGATTATGAGACTAAGATCCAGATCCCCCGCACCGCTGCAGGGGACCTGGATCCTCCTGTCTCACCCCCCCCCATCATACACACACTTACCGGTGCTTCCTGCTGTATTGCTGGGGCAGCGATCCGCGTAGACAACGTCCGCTACAGCCGGAAGGAGGTGTGGCTAGCAGCGGGGGTTGTCTGCGTCCGTCGCACAGACCTTCCCCGACTGTCAGAGTTCCCTGCACCGTTGCTGCACCGGTGCGGGGAACTCTGATCTCTGACAGCCGGGGAAAGTATACGCGACGGACGCAGACAAACCAACTCCACCTCCTTCCGGCTGCAGCGGAAGGCGACGTCAACCCGCTGCCCCGGCAATACAGCAGGAAATTGGAAGCACCGGTAAGTGTGTGTGTGTGTTAAATGGGGGCATAGGGCATTTCTGGAATGCCTTATACCCCTATATGCCACTCTGGCATTTAGGGGGTTAAAGGCATATTATGGGGCAGAGTGGCATATAGGGAGGTATAAGGCATTTCAGGAGGCAGAGTGGCTTTAAGGGGGCATTTAATAGAGCACTCTGCCTCCTGAAATGCCTTATACCTCCCTATATGCCACTCTGCCCCATAATATGCCTTTTAACCCCCTAAATGCCAGAGTGGCATATAGGCGGATAAGGCATTTCTGGAGGCAGAGTGCTCTATACAATGCCTTTTAACTCCCTTAATGCCACTCTGCCTCCTGGAATGCCTTATACCTCCCTATATGCCACTCTGCCCCATAATATGCATTTTAACCCCCTAAATGCCAGAATGGGATATAGGAGTATAAGGCATTTCTGGAGGCAGAGTGGCACATAGGGGGTCAAAAGGCATACCATGGCGCACAGTGGCATATAGAGGGTTAAAAGGCATTTCATGGACCACAGTGCGGTCCATGGTGTGGCAAGCCTGGGGGCAGATGTGCGTAACTGGGGGACAGGTTGGAAAATACAAGGAAATAAAAACAAAAAAAATAAATATTTTTCTCAATCATAGCTTTTATTAAAAAAAAATAGTTTACATGAATTAACATTTACTGGTAAAACTTTTTTCCTTTGGGGTCGTCTTATATTCAGGCTTTTTCTTTTTTTCCTAAGTTAATATTCAGATTTTGGGGGGTCGTCTTATAATTGAGCAAATACGGTACTCCTTCGGATTTCTACAATCCAGACCGTGAAGGAAGCTTCGTATTCTTGGATTCGAAGACAGAGAGTGTTTTTGATCCACAATGAAGTAAAAAAAAATGTGAATTAATAAAACCAGCAGAGTATTTAAGGAGACTCAGAAGAAAACTGAGGTCCACGTCTGATCCACCCGCTCAGGTGCTGCCAACATTCCCTCAAATATTCCATCATCTGCCTTTCTGTGCCTTATTGCCAGTTTTGGCCCCGCTTTATTAGCTGTTACTGGTAAATACATATACTGCTGGGGTCACATTTCTGTCTGTAACCTTCAATTAGCCTTTTAAACTTAAACTCGGATCAGCAAACACAACGTGCCATTGGAACACAAAATCTGCTTTGTGACACCAAACACTGGAACAGCAGTGTATGTATATGTATATATGTATATATTTTTAAAGTATTTCAGAATCGGCCAATATAATGGACAGCAGATTTCTGTGACCAGGATAGCGTGTCCGATTCTAGAATTAGGATCTCTATATAAAGAAATAGAATTTTACCCTGTGACAAGCTTATTCTTATTCTGATTGTAAATATAAAACTCAACGGTGGATATAACCTGACATCTCCACCTCGTCCATGCTTTCCCGCCGTATACCGATAGTCATTATAGATGCCTGGAAGCAGCACTCAGGTACCGAGCGTTATTTATTACGTCTTTATGTTTACAATCAACTGTAATGAAATAAAGAGTTTTTTGTCTTCCTACTTTTCATTTGAAAATGCTGCTGTGTTCCCTATTGTCCCGGAATGAGAAGTCTGAGTGAAGGAGGTCTCAATATAAGATTAATTTTATGTGTATGCGACGGTGTGTATATGTGATACATTTTATATATATATATATATATATATATATATATATATATATATAATAAAATGTATTTGTGTGTATGTGACAGTGTGTAAATGTGAATCAGTGTGCATGTGATACATTTTATATAATATATATATATAAATATAAATATATAATAAGTTATTTATTCAATACAGTGAATGTATTACGTGACTGTGCTGTGCAACTGATTAATATCGCTGAGTGGGCTACACTGATGGGGGTCAGTACAGTGCAGGGACCCTAACATTTTAGGCTGTTGCTTTGAATGTCTAATAAAGTGGATGTAGGAGAATCCTTTCGATGCTAAGAGCCGGTGACAAATCTCTCCTGGCTCGGAAGGTGAACCGGTCAGCCTCCCTGTCGAGAGATTAGAGCGACAGAGGGTATCGTATGCCAGTAGGTTCGGTGTAATGAATAATACGATGTGTCGGGGTCTCCAACCCTGTGAGGCCACTTGAAAAGCACGTTAAGCGGAGTCTTGGTGGAATATGTCGTCCGTATCATAAGAAATCAAGTTGAGATTACAGCAATCTCCCATTGTCTCCTACGGGTATTCATCTGTCATTCCATAGTAAACAGATATAATCCCACATAATGAGTTTTAGATCCTGTCTGTACTAGAGAAGTGCGTGTGCCAAACATCTGGGCTTTCTCTTCCATTCTTTTGCATTTTGTCAAATGTTCTGAAACTGGCATCGATGTTCTATTATTAAACGTGTGCACCAAGATTCAAGTGATGTTTCATTTTGACCAATTTTGCCTAATTCGAGCATTCGTACAAAATGTCAGAAAATGAGAACGGGTGCCCACGTCACTTTGTTCAACAACGCAGCGCTGCGGGTGACCTCCCATACACCACTCTCCAACAACATGGTTTTGGAATACGGGAAGAATATGCGCGGGAAAAGTGCAAAGCTGGAACAGATAGGTAAGGAATAAAGATGCCTGACCAGTTTTATTATTCCTCATATCAGATTTAAAAATTTTTTTAAAAAATATTGCTCGGTTTTCTTTTAACCCCAGTTGTAGTTTTTGCCCCATAATATAATGTTTTCAGGCAGCTGTGTATCAGCCATTTGTATGAGGTTCTTACTCTGTTCTCCGCGCCCCAATCTACTAAACCCCCCGACTCCTTATCATACTGCCTGTGGGAGACAATAGAATGGCTCGGTCTTAATCACCAGTCAGACTCTCTGACCAATGAAAGGCTATGGAAGAGCAGACTTTATTAGCATTGCCATAAAGCATCAGCTCAGTGTGGTGTTTAATCAGGGAAAGTCACCCTAAATATGACATGACTGACAGCGATGGTGGCCTCCAGGTCTTTTGCAGTTTCCAGAGGATCCCCATCCTTAGAACCTAGCAGAAGGACAAATATCTGAATTTATAAAAAATAATAAATGTTAGCCGCATATTTCCAGAGAGAATGTGATTTGATATAGCCATGTATATGTATTTCAGAGTGCAAAACAATGCCTAATTTTGAGCACCCAGGAAATTCCTCATCTAAAGGAACCTCAAGACCCGGTCAGTATTTTTTAGTATTGGACATTTTATTACATATTTTGTGATGGAAGTTATTGTAGCTGCATCTCTTCAGGTCATACGGATCTTTTGGAGGTTCTTGGCGTTGGTTTCCTTAGAGAGGCTAGGCCAACGACCCCTAATTTATTGAACAGCTGAGGTTCTATATCTCCCTATTGTAACGCGATCCTGAAATCCTGGAGAGATGGTCACCTGTGATGCCTTGAATTAGCAATGTTGTCAACAAAACTGGAGGAACGCGAGGAAACATTGTATCACCAGCCAAGGGGCTTCTGGATACATTCCTCAGAGATTAATATCTTGAGATAAATTATTATCTCTGCACAAGCATTTGAAAAAAAGACAAAACTGGACCTGTTCAAGAGCTTCACTATACAGTTATAAGAAACCGTGGCCAAATAAATAACTTTAATAATGTACAACCATAAAGTATAGATGTTCCAGAAGATGACAGGCCTCCTTCACTAAAATATGAAATATTGAGTGCTGGGTCATGAATGAAGAGGGAAAGACTATGCGATGAGGCATTCTAGTTTATGAGCCCACCCAACCCAATCCAATCCTTCCCAACCCAATCCAATCCAATCCAATCCAATCCTTCCCAATCCAATCCAATCCAATCCTTCCCAACCCAATCCAACCCAATCCAATGCTTCCCAACCCAACCCAATCCAATCCAATCCTTCCCAACCCAACCCAGTCCAACTCTTCCCAATCCAACTCTTCCCAATCCAACAAGAGAGCTGAAATCAAACAATGGTTTTCATAGAACTCAGTGTTTCTTTCTTATTTCTTTGCAGATAATGATAATCCACCAAATATTGGAGTCATAATCGGTGGTGTTTTTGGTGGTGTTTCTATCATCATCATTATACCCATTTTGGGTTATAAATGTCGGTAAGTGTCATGTCATATATATATATTTTTTTTCTCATTTACATTTTTGGAATACAAGCCAGACTTACAAACAAACTAAATGTTCTCATTAAAACTATAGCCGGTATGTTCAATCCTTCAAACTGTTTAAATTATATAATTATTGACTGTAAAAGTGGCTTATTTACCCAAAATAAGATAAGTAGTAAAATAAACGGTGGGAAACCTAGGAAGTCATTTTATGTTCTAAACAATGCAAAGTGACCCTTGAAGTAAAGGACTGCTTGGATAAATGGGTGTTTGTTTGTTTTTTAGGACATTTCATGCTAGGAATTAGAGCGCTTTCGGTATTAATATTTTTTTCTAATTTTTAATGATCTTAATTTAAATGAATTTATGAATTAAGAAGTAAAAATAGAAGTTACCTTTTATTAGTACATTAATATTAGCTGTGCTCCTTCTTTTTGTTCGGCGCATATTCCCATTCAGAATATTGTTTAATCCATTAAATTCATACAAAAATAATCATATCAATCAATATTTTTTTTCTTAGCAGGCGCCAGAGAAGTCGCGCGGCAAACAGACCAGAGGGGACTGAAGCTGAAAGTGTAAAGTTGACAGATCCTCCATCCAGTTCCAATGGGGTGCCAAATGGCCATTTACAGAATGAGTCTCATTGAAAATGAGGAATAAAAGGCAAAAAGAGCACAGCCAAAACAACCAGCCTGCTAAAGACTACTCCTTAAGCCTTATTCGGAATCTACCTATTTTATTGTCCCAAAACGATCTTTTCACCCTTCGGATTTCTACAATCCAGACCGTGAAGGAAGCTTCGTATTCTTGGATAGGAAGCTTCGTATTCTTGGATAGGAAGCCAGAGAGTGTTTTTTTTTTCAAAATCCAATGTTTATTTGAGTTTTCAAATTTTTGTAGTAAAAGGGGAAAGGGGTACAGAAAGGAAGGAGGGAGGGGGGAGGAATCAAAACAAGGGGAACAGCGCAAAAAGGCTAGAATGACATGGCAATAAGGCAAAAAAAAAAAAAACATCATACGTAGATACGCGATACAGAAAAATGCAAAGGCGTACAGATACAAACGCCCTGGAGAACACAAAGGATACAGTGATGATACAGAGCAATAGTAGGCACGGAACAGGAACAACGTGTGAATGAGAAACAATCAAGGCGCCTACTGAGAGCGACCACCCACATACAAAAGCCAGTGAAACCAAGTAGCAGTGTAGGCGTCCCTTTGTTTCAGAGACGAAGCCGAGAGGTCCTCGATCACCCTGATCTCCTCCACCTTAGAGATCCACTCCTGCAAAGACGGAGGGCGATCCGACTTCCAATGCAAAGGAATAAGACATCTCGCAGCATCAAGCAAATGCCGAACCACGGACTTTTTGAATTGGGAAACAGAAAGCGAAGTGTGGTGCAGGAGCATAGGAAAAGCCTGGAAGGGAGGAGGCGAATCGGAGAGCTCAGAGATGACGCGGTAGATCTCCCGCCAGAAAACTTGAATAACAGGGCAGGCCCACCAAATATGAAGCGCGGAACCCACAGCCTCCCCACAACGCAAGCACACGTCGGGAACATAGCATGTAGTCTTGCGGGCGTGCGGTACCAAAGAGTCAGGATTTTATAGTTCGTCTCTTGCGTCTTGGTAGCCCTAGAACTCTGGTGGGTAAGGGTAAAAAGCTTAGACCAGTCAGCGTCCGTAAGTCGAATGTCGCAGGAAGCTTCCCAGGAGCGACAGAAAGAAGGCAACGTGTCAGAAAACAGCGACAGCAGCAAGCTGTAGAGCAAGGAGATGGCCCCAACCGGCGGGCGCGGCTGAGTACACAGCGACTCAAAGACCGTCAGGCCCCTGTAGAGGCAGCCCTGGTTCGGGAGAGAGGACACATAGTGGGACAATTGGTGGTAGGTGAATCGGTCTAACCAGGAAGGGGACCCCTGTGCATGGAAGTCCGAAAGGGGCAGAATACCCCGTTCCCCCAAAAGACAGTGCAGACGAACCGGCAGCGGGACCCCCAGGAACGCCAGTCCCCCCCAGGCCTGACCCGGCGCAAAGTCCGGATTCCGCCAGAGGGGCAGCATGGGAGAAGGCGACGTGGAGAGCCGAGGGAAGTGACCCACGCGCCTCCAGACCGCCAGAGTGGCGGAAATCAAAGGATGCCGCTCCAGCCCACAGCCAAACCGGGGGCCCCAGAGAGCATGAAGCACCCTCCCCCTCAACTCCCCCAACTCCAGTTCAACCCAGCGCTTCTCGTGCGGCCCCGAGATATTCCACTCAATGATTCGCAGCAAGTGGGAAGCCTGGTAATATTTTTGAAAATCAGGGAGAGCCAGCCCACCCCGCGATTTGGGGCGAGTGAGCTGAGAAAATGTCTGCCTGGGGCCCTTATTTCCCCAGATGAATCTGGTTACAACTGAGCGGAGTGTAGTGAAGAAAACCCGCGGCAAGCGGATCGGCAGCGTTTGAAACAGGTAAAGAGCCCTGGGGAGCAAATTCATTTTGATTACGTTAACCCGACCTATCCAGGAAAGGAAAAGGGGCGCCCACTTGCGGAGATCCGCAGTCATAGCAGAAAGCAGCGGCACAAAGTTAGCCTGGTACAGGCGCGCCAGATCAGCGGTCAACCAGACCCCCAAATATTGCATCCGTTCCGGGCACCACCGGAAAGGAAAACTAGCCTGAAGTGCTGGAACCTGAGCGGGAGGGACAGAAATGTTAAGGATCTCGGACTTGGAATAATTAATCTTCAGGTTCGACAGGGCCCCATAAAGCGTAAACTCGTTCAAAATGTTCGGTAGGGTAACACTAGGATTAGTAACAACAAAAAGGAGGTCGTCGGCATATGCTGCCACCTTAAGAGCCACCGACCCTGAGCAAAAACCCTGTATGTCAGCATTAGCCCTAATAGCTTCCACGAATGGTTCAAGAGAAAGCACGAACAGCATCGGGGACAAGGGACAGCCCTGTCTAGTGCCATTCCTGATAGCAACCGGGGGCGACAAGGCCCCATTAATCCGAATGCGAGCAGTGGGCTTACTATACAACGCATCGATCCACGTCAACATAGCGGGGCCCAGACCCTGATGTTCCAGGGTGGCCCGCAGGAACGCCCAGTCCACCCTGTCAAACGCCTTTTCGGCATCAGTGGACAACAGCCGGACCCCCCGGGCCGCCCCGCGCGCCCGATGGATAACATTGAGGATTCTAACTGTATTGTCACGGGCCTCCCGCTGGGGGACAAAACCCGCCTGATCGGGGTGGACCAAGGACGGAAGAAAGCGGCCCAACCTGAGGGCCAACATCTTCGCAAACAACTTGAAATCAGCATTAAGTAAAGAAATGGGTCGGTAGCTCTGACAGAGGCTGGGGTCCTTCCCGTCCTTGGGAAGGACAACAATCGTGGCCGCCAAGGCCTGGGGCGGTACCTGAAAGCCCTCCCGTATGGAATTTAGAGCCCGGAGGAGAAAGGGGGATAGCCGCTTAGAAAAGGTCTTATAATAACCCAAGGGCAAGCCGTCCGGTCCCGGGCACTTACCCCGTTGGCTGGCACGTAGCGCCAAGGTGAGTTCCTCCTCAGAGAAAGGATCCTCCAGGGAGGAAGCCTGTTCAGGGGTAAGCCGCCGACGAACATTGCGGGCCAGGTATTGAGAGACCCGGTCGTGCACATCCTGGCGGGCGCCCCAGGGGTCCCCCGACCGTATGTTGTAAAGCGAAGAGTAGTATGCGTGGAAGGCTTCCGTAATCTTAGCAGGGAAAGGGGACACCTGACCACCCGCCGTCCGAATCTTGTGGATGTGAGAACGACGGCCAAGGGGACGGAGCATCCGAGCGAGCAGAGTTCCGCATTTATTGCCGTGTTCGTGGAAAAAACGCTGGCTATAAAGGGAGGCCCTTCTATAACGGGCGTGCAATAAATCGGAGAGCCTGGCCAGAGAGTGTTTTTGATCCACAATGAAGTAAAAAAATGTGAATTAATAAAACCAGCAGAGTATTTAAGGAGACTCAGAAGAAAACTGAGGTCCACATCTGATCCACCCGCTAAGGTGCTGCCAACATTCCCTCAAATATTCCATCATCTGCCTTTCTGTGCCTTATTGCCAGTTTTGGCCCCGCTTTATTAGCTGTTACTGGTAAATACATATACTGTTGGGGTCACATTTCTGTCTGTAACACATTTACAGGGTTTTCTAACCATCAATTAGCCTTTTAAACTTAACACAAAGTGCCATTGGAACACAGGAGTGATGGGAGTGATTGAGTGATGGGAGGGATAAAGGGCCATTGGAACAATGGAGTGATGCGAGTGAACAGGAGTGATGCGAGTGATTGAGTGATGGGAGTGATAAAGGGCCATTGGAACACAGGAGTGATGGGAGTGAACAGGAGTGATGCGAGTGAATGAGTGATGGGAGGGATAAAGGGCCATTGGAACACAGGAGTGATGGGAGTGATAAAGCGATTCCATTGCCGTTTCCAGCTACAATAGTCATTTACAACATTAACCCAATCTGTGCTGGATTTCTGATCCATTTCATGTTATTTTAATGGACAAAATCTGCTTTGTGACACCAAACATTGGAACGGTAGTGTGTGTGTGTGTGTGTGTGTATGTATATGTATATATGTGTATATTTATAAAATATTTAAGAAACGGCCAATATAATGGACAGCGGATTTCTGTGACCAGGATAGCGTGTCCGATTCTAGAATTAGGATCTCTATATAAAGAAATAGAATTTTACCCTGTGACAAGCTTATTCTTATTCTGATTGTAAATATAAAACTCAACGGTGTATATAACCTGACATCTCCACCTCGTCTATGCTTTCCGGCCGTATACCGATAGTTATTATAGATGCCTGGAAGCAGCACTCAGGTACCGAGCGTTATTTATTACGTCTTTATGTTTACAATCAACTGTAATGAAATAAAGAGATTTTTGTCTTCCTACTTTTCATTTGAAAATGCTGCTGTGTTCCCTATTGTCCCGGGATGAGAAGTCTGAGTGAAGGAGGTCTCAATATAAGATTAATTTCATGTGTATGCGACGGTGTGTCTATGTGATACATTTTATATATACCGTATTTGCTCGATTATAAGACGACCCTGATTATAAGACGACCCCCCAAAATCTGAATATTAATTTATGAAAAAAGAAAAAGCCTGAATATAAGACGACCCTATAGGAAAAAAGTTTTACCAGTAAATGTTAATTCATGTAAATTATGTGAACAATTGTTTGTTAATAAAAGCTGAGATGATTGAGAAAAATATTTTGTTTTTGTTTTTATTTCCTTTTTTTCAACCTGCCCCCCCCCCAGTTATGCACATCTGCCCCCAGGCTTGCCACTTTGCCCCAGAAATGCCTTATACCCTCTAAATGCCACTGTGCCCCATAATAGGCCTTTTAACCCTCTATATGCCACTGTGCCCCATGATATGCCTTTTGACCCCCCTATGTGCCACTCTGCCTCCAGAATTGCCTTATACCCCTATATGCCACTCTGGCATTTAGGGGGTTAAAAGGCATATTATGGGGCAGAGTGGCATATAGGGAGGTATAAGGGATTTCAGGAGGCAGAGTGGCACATAGAGGGTTAAAAGGCATTTCTGGAGGCAACGTGGCATTAAGGGGGTTAAAAGGCATTTCACAGAGCACTCTGCCTACAGAAATGCCTTATGCCCCCCCATTTAATACTCCCCCCCTCCTCCAAACTTACCGGTGCTTCTGAGTCCCCGGTGCTTAGTCTGGGCAGCGTGTAGAACTGCCCGGACTAAGCACCGGGGACTCAGAAGCACCGGTAAGTTGGGGGGGGGGAATAACACAGGAGGATCCGGTGCTTAGTCCGGGCCGCGTGTAGAGCTCTACGCGAATCTACGCGGGTAGATAACTCTATCTGACCTGGGAGGGGAATTGTGAGAAATTATAACCCCAATGTCACAACCATACAAGCATGGCTGCAACATCTGCAAAGCACACACCATAGCTAAGCACTTTCTTCCAACCCCTGAATCAATCTCTTCCAGGAGCGGTGGAAGAGAGAGGCGAGAGCGGTACTAGCCTTGGGGGCAGCTGCAGGGGGGGGGGACACAGCCGCAAATCAGCAGCTGCAGCCTGCAGATCACAATCTCCCTCTGGTTGACTCAGATGAAATGAAGAGGGTGAATGGCGATGGTGAGTTCCTCTTTTCATGTCCTGCTTGAGAGAACTAAAAGTGACTCATTTTCAACCAAGATAGAAAACAGATGTTCATTGGCCTTGTCCTCCTGTATGGATCCCAGGCTCTCGGCCTCGCTGACAAACTCTGCGTGGCCAGGAGTTCCTTGCGGTGTCAGCGGTTTTATTTTTTCATCTACTCATACTATATTACCCTCTGTAGCTGTTGCCCCATCGGTTTGCCCCCATCAGATCCCCACTCTCACACCCCCTCCTGACACTATCTTCCCCCTCTCCCCCCTTCTTACACTATCCAAGCCCTCTCACACTATCTACCCTCTCCCTACCCCCCCTTCTCACACTATCTACCCACTCCCTACCCCCCTTCTCACTAGCTACCCCCCCCCTGTAGTTCACTTACCCTGCAGTCCTGTGGTGGGAGCGCGAGGCCTCTGTCTCGCGGCTTCACTGCTGAGCGCCGGCATATGACGTCATATGCAGGCACTCAGCATCGGCACCGAGACAGACGCCTCACACTCCCGCCACTGCAGTCGGGGCAGCGGCAGCAGCAGGGAGCAGAGGAGACAGAAGGACGCCGAGCGGTTGCTGAAAACGACCGCTCGGCACCCCTCTCTCTCCTCCTGCGACGTTTCTATTGGCGAAGGGGGGAATTTCTTAATTATCGGTCCCCCCGCATGAGTGGGGGATCTGTCCCCCCGTCCCCCCCAGTTCCTACACCCATGTCTGTGAGTGCAGCACCTTCTCATGGAATACTACCTTCAGGGCTCACAACTTCTGTAGGCACGTGAGCACATTCGCCCCCATCATCCCTGAATCCCGTGGCCACCCGGTCACCCACAAGGAACCAGAAGAGCCACTGCAAGCCTCCTGAACCTCTGGCACATCAGGGGTTAAATTCCCCAGCTGCTGCTTTATTTTAATTAAAGCTATGACAGAAATTGTGGGAGGGGACACACCCGGATGCCCCAACCCAGACCTGAGGTTCCGAGCACCACTCCCTGCAAGGAACCTCCCACCGGTTATGACCACCAATGATCATAACACCACATTAACCCCTATGATACCTGGCAAGCTACCGCCCACGACTGTGAATAATGCAGCAACACCACTCCACAAACTCAACCACATAAGGTGGAGGGAGGGTGGGACAAACAACACCAGGTAAGGTTAAACAAAATGGCTCCTTACCCCTGTGATCACCAAACTTAAATCTCCTCCGACCAAAACTCCTCCCCTAAAATCCACAATTCCTGCTTAGCCTAGCCCTGCTCAGCACTCTGTCAGGGCCCACTCTAGTCCATTCTGACCCTTGTGGGCTCCATTTAAAGTAAATTTAGTTACTTTGTTACATGTGACTAGTTGAGCAGATGAGTTTGGGCTCAGGCTCTGTGTATGATTAACAGCCATGTGCAAAAATAGCCACCGTCAATAACCAAAATGGCTGCCGCCAATAACAAAATGGCCACTCCTTGCAATGCTTCGGCCAGTAGCAAAAATAGCCAACACAAAACGTTGGGGCCACTAAGGAAGAAGGAGCATGACTGCTGGCCTACATATGAGGCCAATAAGCTATCTCTCATGTATGTTACAACATACTAACACCTTGTGCTGGAGTGCTTGGACCCTATCCCAACTACCCCAACAGACGCTGATTGTGGGGTACTGTGTTGGCCACAGATTTATTGATGAATAAAATAGCATCAGATTTCCCAAGCTATCTGTACGAAAAGAATATACACCTGCCCATAATGGGTTTGAGGAGCCATGTCCCACCGGGGCTTTTGGCATCTGCGGGGCTAGGACTCTCGTTCAAACATTGTGTAACAATTGCAGACCTGGAAGCCGCCATTGCTGTCAGTCATGTGATATTTTGGTTGGTTTTCCCTGCTCAAACACCACGCCAAGATAATTATCTTTTATTGATATAGTGCCAACAATACAGGAAGGGAACCCTGCCTGCAAGCATACAAATGGTTAATAGTTAGCTGTGTGCTGATTTTGCAACAACAAGGAAGTAAGGGAAAAAAAAGGAAGGCTTAAACTTTTGCTAATCGAAGGTAGCAATCTTCCAGCTCTGAAGGAGGTAAGTGAGGTGTCACAGAGGGTTACATTTCTTTTCTAACTTTGTCTGTTAATCGGGAATGGTACGTTATAACTGCTCGTGTGAGGACACAATGTAGCGAGTCTTTAGTCGAAGTTTTATACCATTTATCTGGCAGTTGAAAAACCGTAAAGCTGAATCTTTTCCTCATAAACACTCGGAGGAAGTGAGCTCCGAGGCCCCCCAAAAGTTTACTACTTTCTACCTTTTTCTTTTAACAGGCTAAAGACGGAGCGAACAAGTCAACAAAAATGTCTGAAGTGACGTTGTTAAAGGTTGTTCTGAGAGCGATCGCCCAGGAGCTCGGTCACACAATGTATATATACTGGATTAGACCTCCCCAAATCGGTACTTTACAATCTACTGACCACTTTGATTACATTTGCTGCACTTCAGAGTCGCTCCCACTTACCTGCTGGGGGCCGCGTAATCACCAGGTCTTTTTCCTGTCGACGGACCTTCTAGCCTTCAGTCACCGGAAGCCCCACCTACACTGACATCATTGCTATGGAACGTTCCTTACCTTTCTAAAGGCACGCTCTACACACAACAGCTCATTGCATTGCCGAGCGGTAGGGGTATCGCATCTGCCCTACTGAATTCCTGTTCTAACTTTACGCAATCCGTGCTAAAACTTTTGGACCTTCTCACCCCCCTTTAAGGAGACCTCTCCATTCGACAAGGTAATCCTTGCTACTTTAGTTCTGTAAATCTGCTCGCGTCTGCTAATAGAGGGGTTATTTATGCAAAACTGCTCATATCTGTTATGATTGTATATAGACATAATAAAAAAAATATATAATATTAAATCTGAAATCAACATGGTTCCCAGGGCTTCCTAATAATTTATATAAAATAATATAAAATGTCCGTTCTGTGTATGTGACGGTGTGTAAATGTGAATCCGTGTATATGTGATATACCGTATCGGCTCCAATAGAGGCCGCACCCTTAAAGTTTGGTGCTATTTTAAAGAAAACATTTTTTTAAAGAAAAAAATACACAACAGTGGAATGGTAAAACAGTGTTTTAGCTAATCAACAGGGATACATGTATTTTAACATTTTTGGTATCGATTATACAGTTTGTCAGCTTATGTTATATACAAACAGAAAACCTATAACCATTTTAAGGCCCCCCTTAATTCATAATTAACTTATAGATATGCGCCGGTCATGGACATAGTGTTTAGAGCACCCTGCCGGTATTTTTGCAGGGAGGGGGAGGGGCCCAGAGCCAGGGCCCTGCCTCAGAACTTCGTCCCACGTCTTAAAAAGGGGTGAGCTGGTATTTTTTGGCAAGAAAGGTGGCAACCCTACATGGACATAAAAAATTAAGAACATTTTTTGGTGCTATTTGTGCTTTTGCTCCCATAACTCCCTGAGTTATAAACTCTGAGATTCCCCATTTAGTAGATATTCCCTGGGTAAGTGGCAGTCTCCAGCCCTGGAGGGCCTAATTTCAAACAAAAGAAGTTGCTTTTACAGTCCTGGAAAATGGTAATGGCCAGTTCTATCTGGTCACTACTGTATGCATGGCCCAAATCAGTGTTTCTCGAAATCAATATGGCGCCGCACAGTTTGTGTGCCGGGATGATTTGTCTTAACACCATGTGCGCCCCCTAGTGACAAAAACCAGAAATCTAGATATTAAATCGTGCGCTCACTCAATGAAAAAAACACCCGAGATAAATGTATTGACTGCTATTCATGTCTTTAAGGAAATATTGCAGAATCATGGCAGTCATGGACTTGAAGACTCCTGTGCAAGAAACAGGGTAAGAAACACCAACCTGTGTTATTATAATTGTCGTATTTTGAACTATCTACATGTTCCGTGGGACACGATATTTTTTTCAAAATTGATTTATCTTTTAGTATATTTGCTGTTTTTTTACAAGCTCTGTAAGCGTAACGATGGCAGATAATTTAAAATCTGGGGGGGGGGGTCTGGGGGTTTAACAGCTTTGTATAAACGTAAAACAAAGAAAGGACGTATGAGAAAATAACAGTTATGGAGTATCGATCCCCACGGTGTATGTTTATAATAACAATTCATTTTTATTTGTCTCTTCTTTTTTTTTTTTCCAGGACAGGATTCGTCAACCTGGAAAAAGCTAGAGGATATCATACGCATCCCTTAAGTTCTTTGCAAAAGCCAACTGCGGCCGATGAAGAGATGGACGTTGGCGGTAAGAATGAAGACCTGCATGTCTCTGATGAGACGCCTGAAGACAATTATCCAGGCCCTTTGAGTCTTCGATCAAGACGCAGTTCGAGAAAGATGGAAGGTAGACTTCTGCTCGCTATGTTGCTGAGTACGTGTGTACTCTCCACTGCCGCTAGCCCTTGTAGTTTATGCAAAGGTGAATTTTAAATTTTCCAGGCCCTTTGAGTCTTCGATCAAGACGCAATTCGAGAAAGATGGAAGGTGGACTTCTGTTTGGACTCGCTATGTTGCTGATGCTGAGTACGTGTGCACTCTCAACTGCCGCTAGCCCTTGTTTATCCAAAGGTGAATTTTTAATTTTACTTTATGTTGCTGGGGGGGGGCGACAATTCAATGTAGGGGTGGGCAACCTTTTCCATAGTAAAATACTATTTTTTCCCAAAAAAAACCTCTCCCCCTCTCTTAATATTCCTAAAAATGTTGGTTTACACGGTTCCGTTGCTCTATAATCACTGCATAGTAGCTTTTTGCATTCAGATTCGTAATTAATACATTTTCTCAATTTTGTACGAATCTCCGATAATGAAGAAGGCCCTCCCAACCAATCAAATGAAAATGAACGGCAATGTTTCAAAAATTTCATTGACACTCAGTTTCCACATTTTGGCACCATTACAAGCCTTTTTGGCGCTCGTTGATGAGGTAAAGTGGGAGGGACTGGTAGAAGTAGCCAAAAGAAATCTGTGGGGGGTTTTTCTTCCCTTTTTTCAATCTTTTTAATTTGTCGGTAGCAGCCACAGACTGATGGGAGTTGGATCGTGTGACAGTGACCGTAACGGAGGGTTTTGAGTAGACTTTGGCGCTGATGAAGTCTTCGTGTTTGTCTTCGGGGAAAAGAATTCTTCATATTCTTCGAATATTCGCCCATTCCTGTCTTCGGTTCGGGGCGAATATTCGTGGACATTCTTTGTCTTCTTTGTTTTCAGCTTCGTTTTTTTCTCAGTTTCCTAGCAGGGGTTAATACGGGGTTGAGAAACACATTGGAGCTTTGGGGCCATGATTTAAACGTCCGTGTGTGCGACGGTATTGGTCTCCGGCAGGGGGGCGCGCCTGGCAAAGGACAAAGCATCCAAACACTGTCAGTCCTTGACATTTGGGAGCGGACTTCCAGAGCTCAGACACAAGGCCCTAGCGTAATTTGGCTACTCCAACGGAGGTAGCAGGCGTTGCCACACCGCAAACAGAGGCAGCCAGGGGGAGAAACTACCCTCTCCATTAGGGAAAATTTACTTTCCAAGCTAAGAGCTGGAAACTCTTGGAACTTGGGCAGATTGAATTTAAAAAAGGCAATCTGCTCCATCAAATGAGGTGCCACTTTGAACAGTGGTTGGCGGACACGATAGAAGCTGCTGTGCAACCCATGAGAGTGCAGGCCACACACTCTTCTTTTCATCCCAGTGGCTAAGAGGATAAACATTAGGCACAGAAGGAACTTAACTGAGGTTAAGCAGCACTATTCTCAGATGGCCCAACTATACTCCCAAGTGCCTCTTCCAAGACTTGGTGGTTTGCTAGAGGTGGTACTAGGAGGACATGACATGGTGGTACCGGGGGGAACAGCAGGCGCAGCACTAGTGGTGGTAGAGGTGGTGGTTTTCCTTGCTTTGGTTTGGGGAAAACCCCTCTGAGTCTTGCTGCTAATTCTGCTCTGCTTGGTACCTTGCATGCTGCTCGTAGATGGGGAAGATGCTGCTTGGGGCAAAAGGCACTTCTTTTTACTCATTGGGCAAGCAGAAGTACTAGTTGTGTTACCCTTTAATTTTGAACGTCCTTCTGGTGCTTTAGGCTTTCCGTAAAAAAAACATATTGCCTGATTTTGGTGCCTTTCCTTTACTTGATGACAAAGATCCTTCAAGCAATGCTTCCCCAAATGATAAGCGAGAGCTTGGCCTACTTGGCCGACTAGACTGACGCAAAGGCTGCATCGTAGAAGAACTGGTGGTGGTAGAGCTTGTCCCTCCCTCCTTTTCTTAGTCCCAAAAGGAGGATCCATTTCAAATTTTGTGTTGTGTGTGTAGTGTAGTGTTTAAAACTAGGGGGACGAGGAAAATAACTTTATAAAGAAAAATAGGATTTAAAAAATAGAAAAAAATGGAAACCCCCCAAAATTAGAGGAAGTTTCTCTTCAGTGCTGTGCAATCTGCCAAAGTGCTCAATTTATTTAAAAATTAGTTAACTGAAGCGACTAAATGGTGTTATTAACTCAAGATTAACTATAATCAACTAACTGGTAAAATTACTAGTAGTATTTTTATTTTACACGGGCCTAAGAGCCTACTACTATGCTAAAGCTATATTTCCTTTTATATATATATATATATATATATATATATATATATATATATATAAATAATTATTCCTGTGGGCATTCCTGGCCACGTCCCGCAAGGGAAGGCTCCGGGTAGCCGGAGCTCAGAAGTTACCAGGTATGTCTACCACTTCTGCTAGGTGGCTATTGCACTTATCTACCACCTTCTCAGTAAAGTGAAACTTCCAGTGAATTTTTTATTGTAATATCAATTTCCTTCAACAGGCGGGATTTCAGCAACAAACTCAACAGACTCAGCCGTTTGGCACAGATATACGTTCTGCAACAATTCCCTATATCTCACTGGCCAAATCATAACTTTACGTGATTTTAACTGCGTATGGAAAGCATCGGCTAAAAACTTCCCGTGTAACGCTAACGCTTCAGTCCTCCTTACCAATGACAGCTGTGGCGTTCTGGAAACTCCAGCCTCTCTAGAATGCTTGTGGATAGAATACGGATACGGAAAGATTGGGAGTTCCGAATATTTAAAGCTCACGGGTAAGTAGTTGCGCTTTGGGACCGAATTATTAAAAGGATGATAGGGGGCTTTATGAGTCTCGGACCTCCAATGCCGTCACCACAAGACGCCATATGTAATTAAACTGCCACAATACAGGGTCGTTCATCTGCATACAGTTAGTGGGTGCAATAAAGGGGGGGCAAATTATTTTACGTGGTTAAAACGGACTGGTCATATTACTCCGGCTGTCCTCCAAACACAATTTGCATTTCATATTTATCAGAACCCCCCCTTGCATGGGTACCATGAAAGCACCCACCTCAACTACCTGTTTTAAGGGTTTAGAGGATTATTCCTCGCCGTTGATGGAGGCTATATATTGTGTTGTGTTTTTCGCCTAATTCAACTGTCAGAACAGCGCACTTTACACATACGTTATCAGTATTAGCATTAGCGGTTAGCATACCAGAGATAACCAAACAAATATCCCCCGTTCTGTTCTATTTGACAGCTTATTTGCCATATATGTTGGTTTTTGCTTTATTTCAGAACTGCCTTGTGACGAACATAACGACTCAGATCAGAAACAAGGATTTTTCGGTAGGTTAGACCTCATTCGGCCCCCGTCTAGTCTCTGATCTGAAAAATACTCCTCGTCTTATATTCAAGGTCGTATTCTGATTAGACCTCTGACTACAAGACTAAAATCCAGATCCTCTGCAGCGCTGTAGGGACCCGGATCCCCCACTCTGGCAGCCGGTGGAGGTCTGTGCGATGCACGCAAACAACCTCCGCTGCTGCCGGCACATCCTCTGGGGCTTCTATGAAGGAGCGCCGGTGTCACATGACCTTCCGGTGCTCATTCATAGGTGGAAGTGCCGGCAGCAGCAGTGAAGGTTGTCTGTGCACATCCCGCAGACCTTCGCCGGCTGCCCAACTAGGCACCAAAGAATCTGCAGCATGGGGAAAAGTCTAGGCAAGCATCGGTAAGTCAGGGCAGGGTAAGAGTGGCATATGGGGGTATAAGGGCTTTTTGGAGGCAGAGTGGCATATAGGGGGTTAAAAGGAATATCAGGTAGGCAGAGTGGCATACAGGGGGTTAGAAGGAATATCAGGGAGGCAGAGTGGCATATATGGGGTTAAAAGGAATATCAGGGAGGCAGAATGGCGTATAGGGGGTAAAAAGAATATCAGGGAGGCAGAGTGGCATATAGGGGTTAAAGAGGGATATATGGGGCAGAGTGGCATATAGGGGTATAAGGCATATCTGGGGGGGGTGCAGAGTGGCAAATAGGGGGTCAAGAGGCATATATGGGAGGCAGAGAGGCAAATAGGGGGTATAAGGCAAAACTGGGGGCAGGTTTGCAAATAAAAAAAGAAATAAAAACAAAAAAATGCATTTTTCTCAATCATAGTTTCTATTCAGTATGAAAAAATAGTTTACATGTGAAGGAATAGTTACTAGTAAAACTTTTGTCTTATTGGGTAGTCTTATATTTAGGCTTTTTCTTTTTTTTTCCTAAATTAATATTCAAATTTTGGGGGGGTCATCTTATAATCAAGCAAATACGGTATATATATTCATTTGATATTGCTTTGTGTTTTTTTTATTTAATTCAACCGTCGGAACAACATATTTTAAACAGTATTAGCGTTAGCAGTTAGCACGCCAGAAATAATCAAATACCCCCCGCTGTTCTGCCCTCACGATGTGTTGCCGGTGCAAGGTTTGGCCGACAGCAAACAACTTCTCAATAAATACCCAGGAAGCAAGGGTACCGTTTGGATTCTTACTAACTTCTACTTTTTATTTGATTTTATTTTAGTATATATATTTTATTTTTTTTTGTAAAACTGCAAAATATACAGAATTAGGAACATATATTAGGACGTTGTTTGAACACATTTTTAAACTACAATGCATACAAGTGACGGGCATACATGACTATTCAAATGTCAACTGACAGAAAACAAAAGCCTAGCTAGCGAGGCTCATATCACCTTACTGACATGAAAATAATATACACCAACATGAAACAGAACTTAACTCAGTGAAAGTATATACTAATGCATTGAAAACAATTACTTACAGACTTATATTTCCAAGGCCTGTGTGTAAGAAAAAGGGAGAGCTCATAACTGTTCTAACCGTCTTCTCCTCAGACTTGCTTACAGTGGAATAACCTTGAACAGGAAGTTGTAAGGCTGCAACTTTATTTATACCAAGCAAAGACATACATACAGATGTCAGAATACCCACTCTGTTCTAAATGGCAGCTTATATAACGTATACATTGCTTTTTTTGTTTTATTTCAGAACAAACCAATAATTCAAGTCAAAGCAATGAAACGCTCCCTAATAGTAATAATAATAATTCTCCCCCGTGGTGGATTGCTATCGTTATTCCCATTGCAATGGTCGCAGGGATTGGATTTATATATCTGATATGGTAAGAAAGTATCACAGCTAATCGTTTAAAAGGGTAGGACAACTTTATATTCATGTCATGTTATTATTATTATTATTTTTATTATATGTTCAAAGCACTATCTGCAAATTCTGAAATAAGGAAAACTAGTGTTTTTTTTATTGATTAGACATGTTTCTGCTATTGAAAAATTGAACATGTCGCAAATTATAATACTCTGGAGGGGCTCAACTTCTGCAATCTTAGTAGTTGAACAATAAAACTAATTTAAAGACCCCCTTTAATTGAGATTCCGTGGGCATATATGACTTAGATGGATCATCATTATTCCATTTTTATTGTTGGTCGTTGAAGCTGCTCCTGAGAGGTGGTTGGCGACATGTGCCTTCAAGCTGGTGTTGAACTTGAGGCCGGTGGCCGATGTCCTCTACTCATAGAGTTTAGTTAGCGGAGAACAATGTCATTTGTTTTGGAAAGATGATTAGTAATTTTCTGTTTTTCCGGCGCATTTAGGAAATATTTGTCTACGCGTGTGGGTTTTCTGCGGAGGAGGAACAATCGTACAACCGGCAATTACCTTGGGGTCCGCAGCCAAGATGACAATACACAAGCCAACGGGAATACACAAGCCAATTGGAATACACAAGCCAACGGGAATACACAAGCCAATGGGAATACACAAGCCAACGGGAATATGAATTCTGCAGTCTAAGAATTAATTGCTTCCTTCTAGCTGTATAACATAACGAAAGCATTTTCTTTACTCTTTCTTTTTACTCAACAGGCCTATTCTCTAAACTCATGGCGAAATCAGGAGACATCCTCTGTGTAATGAGTCACGATTCATACTTAAACACTTCTTCTGTGGCTGCCTCCCGATGCCTCCTGATTTCACCATCAGTTTAGAGAATTGTTCTGTGATGTCAATTATAGAAATGTGCGCCATGAGCAAATATTTTGTATAGTTTATGGCCAACGGATTTCGTTCCTCTGCACCTTCTGACACCTTCTGGACTCACCATTAGTAGCTGCAGTACGGCACTGAGCCTGTGCAGGCACACAGTAGCAGATGATAGGAACATGCAACTGCGCGGAGCAGGACTGAATTCCCAAATTTAAGAAAAAACGTTCCCCCAGAGCAAGAACAGTCAAAAAAGTGCAGCAGCAGCAGTAGTAGTAGACATACCTGGGAACTCTCTGGGTTTGGCCCAGAGAACACCTGAATCCTTTGGACGCAGGGTCTTGACACGCCCCATTCCCCGCCCACTTTACCCTTAAATTTGGATGGTTCCCACGATGTCAGCGGGAACGCCCACTTACATCAGGGGGAATACCCGACATTAGCATGACGCCCCCCGCCAGTCCTGGCCGTGCCTTGCAAGGGTAGGCTCCGGGTAGCCAGAGCCCACAAGATCCCAGGTATGGTAATAGCGGCTACACGTGGCTACGAATCACAACTAATTTTCATCACTTTTCCAGTTCGTTTTTCGTCATTTCGTTGGGGAATTTTTCATTGATTCGGACGAAACGGGCGATTTTCGTTGAAAGTAAAGTTCGTACGAAAACGAATGCTCGTCTAAAGCCTTCTAGATGTTTCCATCATGAAAGGGAAGTGGATTTAGCCACAAATACATTGTTTCGAATAGTAATCCATCAGATGCATTCACTAAAAGAGTGCTGTCTTCATTTACAAAAGCAACTCAAGTAACCTTACTAAGTTACATTTTAGATTTCCCTTGGGTTTTGTGTCAATGTGCGGTTGAGTACCGTCTATGTAGTCCGCACCGGTTAATTTAGGATGTAGGTTTGTTAGTGGCATTGGCAGTCAAGAAAGTCCATCTGTTTAGTCTACTGAGAACTTGAGTAGAGTTCCTCAGGATTAGAATTTCTAGAGTTTTAACAACAACTCGATTGCTTGTGGAAAAACAAACGAGTTTCCAGAATTTTATATATAAAGAGTTTTAAGATTTCCTTTCGGACTGTTGGAATGTCCAACAGTTTAGTTGATTTTGAAGAACAAAGTTCACTTGGCCAACTTCACCTCAGCAACGTGACTGCCGAATCGATTGAGCTAGATGAATATACCCCAACATTACCATTAGATTTCTGCTTCCCTTTTCTGATGGAACGTTAGAAGAGAGCTTTACAGATAGAACCTCATCAGTGCTTCCTTATCTATCATGTTGAAGATGATGCTGAAGGGCAGCGAGCTGTTCTGTAGTAGTCCTCAGAAAGCATTAACACAGGTGGACTGTGAACTATACCGAATAATTATATGATGGTTCCGGCTTGATTGCTATGGGAACTTGCCAATGTCTACATGGCTTCTTGTTTTGGACTATATTTTATGTATACTGGATCTGATTTTGCTTGCAATAAACTTTTTCTTGCTTTTAAGTTCCATCTCTATATACTCTATTTATTTTAGACAAGCATGACAGATGATCCCTAAAATGACACTTTGACACCCAATATGTTTTTACAGTCCCTCTCAAAACTGTTTATTAATCATGAGAAGCCATTGCCTCGGATTTACGGCTGCCCACCAATGTTCTGCTGCACAAGCAAAATGTGTTGGAATGAGTTTGTATCTCTAAACCTTGAAATCTAGAACCTGCCAGCAGATCGGCCCCCATCTAGTTGCCCATTTTTCCTGCTGTAAAGACTCAAACCTTGATCAGTCGTTGGTCTCGTCTTGTATTCAGGAGCCAAATGCCTACCCCATGTCTTAACCCTCCACCTCTTCTGCTGGGAGGATATCTATGAGCCTCTAAGTGAAGTTAAGGTAAGTAACATTTTGGCAAATCATGGCTACCTGTCAATAGTTTGTTGAGCCCTACATAGCCCCATAAATGAATCCAATAACTTTATGTTAACCAATCCTCACACTCTTATCTTCCAACATCCCATTGGGGACATCAGTTCTTATTCCGTTTCCTTGATCGTTTAAGAAGGAAAGAGGAATATGGAAGCCATTGTTCATCACCATCAATAGAGCCTCACATTGGTCTATAGAAGTTGTTGAACTTAGTGGAGTTTGGTTAGAAGCTACAGAGTTTGCTGAATGTTCCACCAAGTTGGTGGCAACAGAGATTCCAGTAGGATGGTCTCCATCTTGGAAAGTCCCACCAAGTTGGGGCCAAATGCTCTTATGCCATTGGCTGAAAATAACCAACCAGAATATGAGACTTTTATAAGTTGTCAAAAGAGTCCTAAACCCATAAACCTTCGCTGATGTTACATTATAAAGAAAGACTCGTACTTTCTAGAGTTTGGCATTTTTTATTGTTTTTTTTTTCAAATCAAATAAATAGGATAATTTATTCAAAAAAAGAAATATGTCACATAGCGCGCAAACTAAACTCTCCCCATGAAAAATGATTTCTCATGTTCTCCTTGTTACATATATTTATCTATAAAAACATACAATGTAGGTGAAAGGGGGAAAGTCAGGAGGGGGAAAAAATTGGCTTTTTACAGCAGGGGGTCATCACAGAAGGTGGAAGCGGGTAAAAAAAAAAAAATGGACAGACGGACAAATTTAACACCCTTCATTCCCAGCGCGAGACTTTGCATAAGTGTTGACCGGTTCCGAAAGGGTTAAAAAGCAGGCACACTATAAGACGATTGAAGCTTCTTTTGCAACGGCGCAGCCATTATTGATATAGTAAATTCCGGCATGCATCATATTTAATTCCGGCTACGCGGTAGCCCTACGAAATCATACGCTACTGAGGAAGGGTTCTTTTGGCAGGCACAATACCCTCTCTATAAGGCTTGCAGCTCGGAGGAAACATATAATGGTTTTAAAAAAAATACTTATTTTAAAATATTTTAATTTCGCACGAAACAGCACTTGAAAAAAAAAATATATTAAAAAAACCCAAAAAAACTTTTTGGTTATGGTCTAGCCCGAATTTGATCCTGTAGATGATGGCTGTGCAACCTCCTCAATTTCCCAACGAAATAGCTTATTGTTCACCAAATGCATTTAGCATTAAAAAAAAAAAAAACATTTTAAAATAAGTATTTATTTATAATTTTTAGAGTCTTTTTGGAATCTCGGTGCTGTTGGAACAGAGGCGTTCTGTATTTTAGGGTCTCGGTTCTGCAGCGATGATCAACATAACCAAATTGGTACCAGCACTCCAAAAAAAATTTAAAAGGCTGTAATTTAGGTCAATTTTAAAAACAGGAAGCAATCATCTCGAACGTTCTGTTGGTTTCCATGGTGATTACTCTACATTCAGAACTTCAGAACTCCTCTTATATAAACCCTTTTCGCTCCTGTATGCGGTACATGGATGAAACACGTATTATATTGCACTCCACCAGGAACGTGTCTTCTTGAACCATTCTTCCTGACGTCCAAGGTCCACCGAGCTCCATCTTGCGCAATCCTTGTAGAGAAGTGGCCGTTTCAAACCTTCCTCTTCCAGTCATACATAATATAATCTGATTTATCTCTGTTTTATTCTGTATTACAAAATAAATAACATGCTTTGTTAAAAAGTCCTTAAACCCCCTTGCCCCCCCACAAGTTTCGCAGACTAAATGCAATGCAGGAGTTGGGTCTCCGATGAAGTCCTACGAGCCTCTCCCTGCCACGATTCAAGCTCATTAAACAAATGCATCATATTTTAGAGCGGACCTGTTAATATTAAAAAAAAAATACATTGTCATTTTGGAGTTTAGGCCCTTATTATTTAATATTTCCCAACATGCACTAGGCCTCTGTCTCCTGATTAGTTGTGGAAGTCATTTTTTTTTTAAATTTCGCATAACAAAAGCCAAAGCCAGTAACTGATGGAGGTTAATAAGATATCTGTTATAAATTTTATAGAAAAAAAAAAAGGTATGGATTTTTTTTTTAAAATTATTATTAAAAAAATAGAGAATTTTTGGGATTTTTTTTAATGTTAACCCAATACTGGAGCAGCTTACTATGGTATATTAATTTACGATTTTAGAAGTCAGATCCGCTCCCCGAACTCCTATCTCTACACCATGTTGGTATTAAAAAAAAAAGCAAAAAACTTTTAGGATTAAGATTTTTGTTGTTTTTTTTGGAGTTTTTTTTTTGGAGTTTGAATCTCAAGTCCGTCTCCTTTTCCAGTGTGAGAAATGTAGAAAAAAAAAAGACACATTAAAAAAAAATAAAAAGTAATTGTGAGGATAGCATTCAAGTTCTTCATGGAAGCCATTGGAGATTGCAGTATCCCTAAGCCCCCTCCATGGCCGGATGAAGGTAATAAAGGGGTTAAGGAAGACTAAATGATTACTACTGCGAAGAAAGTCCCTTCGTCGTACTACGAGGTCGACAGGCAACACAAAAGTCGGGTCTGCGGCACTCCTGGGAGGTAAAAGGGTTTGAAATCAGCTCGTCTGTGTAGTTTTTGCCCCGATACAGTTTTCGGTCTACCCAGCAGGGCCGACATGGCGAGGTTCTCTACTAACTCGCTCGTCCACCTAGAATACAGACAACCACATTTACAGTTTTATCATTTTTTCTACCCACACTCCACCGTAATCAAGGTTGAAGGGTGGTCTAAGAGCTAGATGTGGTGGCCCTGCCATTAACACAGGGCAGACCATTGCACAGCCAATAGTTTCAGGGAGTTTTTATGTCCCCCCCCCAAAAAAAACCCTGTATCGTTCACACTTACCCAGTTGCCCTGAGTCACTCGGTCCCCCAATACTATTCTTGCGGTTGTACTCCCAGGCAATTGTCTTTAGTTTCTGATGTTATTGCTAAGTAGTCTGAGCTGTGAAGGAACAAGAAAATGGTAGACCATGTCATTCTACGTTGGCTCGATACGATTATCACCTTGACTAATCCCAACCTCTCAACAAACAAGATGGCCGCTGCCTATAGCGTTATAACGGTGGACTGTGGAAGAGTTGACAGTGATAGGAAAGTCTTCCTAGAGGTAACTGCCCCACTCTTTGATTGAGTTCTACCTTCGGCAGAGAGTAAAAACCACGTAGAGCATTTTTTTTGCACTCACGCATTTTCGGGCACCACTTCTTCGCCAGCCGCGGCGATCTTCCGGTAACAATAAATCATTTCTACCACCAGCCATATTGTCAGGACGACGATGAGGACATACATCATGATCTCCGACACAATAGAGGCGACATCTCTGTTTTCTGTGCGTTGGGGATAGAAAATATTTGAGATGAATTCCCTATTTCTTAGCAAATTAAAATATATATATATGCAAACAAATCAGGCCCCAGATTCCAAAGTAGCTGCCGAACCCAGATGTACCTCCGACATTGCCTCGTTTTCCTCTCTACACTACTAATGTGTGAGGGTCTTGCGGTATGACATCATATAATGGTACCATTAGTCAGCCATATTGGAGTCATACTGGGAAAGAGGGTAAGGATTCATGGCACTGACTGATCCTTCCCAGTAAACCAACAGATGTTGCGGACTCAACCACTAATTCAAGGCCCATCGTTAGAAACATTCCTGATGCTCACCTTTGTCCACTACAGTTACGTGGATAAATTTAGTAACGTTAGTGTTGTAATCATGGGTCTCGAAGAGGAGGGTACGGTTGACCCGGCACATATATTCTCCGTGATGATCGTAGGTGACGTTTGTGATCGTGATAGACATATCCTGAATGTCGTCTGTGTTATTGCTCCCACTCCACTTCAGCCGACCTGTAAAACGTTCATCCACAGTCTCAAACTCTGGATACCGGTATATGTAGATCTAAAAAAAAAAATGGGATCTTGAAGACATGTAAAGATACTAAAATATCAAAGAACGGGTGAGACTTCATCTCTCTGCATTTTTGGATGTAGATTGTATATGGTCTACATTAACAGATTTCGAGAAGATGATGGGGGATACGATGACATCCATAAAGTCCCCTTTTAGTTGTTTGAGGGGTAGACAATGTCATGATAAATCTTACAATGGCGGCTATGGCTTCGGTGATGGAGACGAAAGTATATTAACATAGACTATTGGTATTTATAGTTTTGCTTTTATGTCAGGAGTTCCATTGATTGACCGAGTTAAAAGCTTTCATTTGCATATGTTCTTTGAAGCTACATGTCAACGTCAAAGTGTCTCATGAAGAAGAACAGAGGCTCGTTCGTGTTCCTAACCGTGTTACGGGGGTCTCGATAAAAGAGACGAGAGGGCCTGAGCCTTCTAAGGACCAAGTTTCTAGCTGTGTAGCTGAGGTGTCATTAGAAGAGCTGAAGGAGAAGTCTTTCTCGAGTTCCAAAGTGTGATGGAGCATCAAGCTCCTAGCTTTGTCATTGAGGGTCTAAGAAGGTACAGTTGACACATTTCAAGGTTCCAGGTTAGAATGTTCTAAAGAAATACTCATGGAACCATTCTAGAAGCCCCACATTGCAAAGACATGGACATAGACATGGACAAGACCAAGTCCATTAACATAAAATACTTGGTCAAATCGGCCGATCGAATTTCTAACCATACCCGGTCGAATTCCTCTTTTTCAAGCTGTTTGAAGAACCATTCCACGAACGTCGTTGCTGTGGTTTCTCCTCGTTTCTTACACGAGATGCAGCGGATCTTAAAGGAGTTCCCCAGCACAGCTTCCGTCTCTGAATCCACCTCCACGCACCCTGCCCAGCAGTAGGACACTAAAGACGAACAACACGTAGGAGGTTATTTACTTTCGTGTTACGAATGTTTCTTAAAACGTTTGACCGTGGAATTTTTTTCCATCTTAAATGATGACCAGTCCAAAAGTTCTCTTTAGATTAATAACTCCAGCAACTAAAAGTTTTTTCACTAAATTCACTAATATTTTCTGGTTTTTTTTTTCCTATTTAGGAGATTATCCCAGCATGCATTTAACTACCAGTAGCTGTTTGGGTTAAACACGCATATTTTGGTGAAAACAAACAATACCAGATACCGGTAATTTTATAAAGTGGAAATGTCGCAGCAAGGTGGCAGTGCAGCCAGATTTCAGAAGCCATAGAGCCAGCAGATCGGCCCCATTCGGCCCCCGTCTAGTCTCCCTATTTCTAGTCTGTAAAGACTCAAACCTTAATCAGTCGTTGGTCTCGTCTTGGATTCAGGAGCCGTATGTCTATTCCATGCATGTTTAATACCCTCGCTGTATTACCCTCTACCACCTCTACTGGGAGACTGTTCCACTTATCTACCACCCTCTCAGTAAAGGACAACTTCCTTAGTTGCATCTAATGTTTTTTAATCCATCTTGTGGTTTTATATATTGTGTATACATGGATGAGATTTTATGTTGAAAAAAAAACCCCTTCCCATAAGAAAACATGGCGTTATGTTTTAAAGTGCCGCTGTTGAAAAGCTTTGGCTGTGCCGCTGTGGGGTGCCCTGAGCGCCTGCATTTTCTGATACCTGCTCGCATTGGTAGAGCGATGGTTAACTCTGAGTATCCGGCAGTTTATTGGAGCGAATGCTTTGTGCTGATCAAGCGACTCCAGCCTCAGGGAGAAGTGAGTGCTTTTAATGCAATGATGTTATGGACTTGTTAATGGATTACCTGGAACTGGAGCTTAACCCCTTAGACCCCTGTTTTAGAAGATACCCCTTATACAAAATATTCCTACTTGAGCCTAACCCCACCGCTGTATACAGGAATAACCCCCAGCGCTGTATACAGTAATACCCCCCCAGCACTGTATACAGTAACAACCCCCATTCGGTGACTATACCTCATCAAACACCACACTGCGCTGATGCTTTATGGCAATGCTAATGAAGTCCATTCCTCCATAGACTTTCATTAGTCAGAGAGTCTGACTGGTGATTAAGACTGAGCCATTCTTTTGTTTCCAACACGCAGTATGGTAAGGAGTCGAGGTGTTTGTCTAGTAGGTCAGGTTCAGATAACAGAGCGAGAACTCAAATGATGGGAGTCAAACCTTTGGGTGGGATCGCTGTCCCACAGAGCTAGTGATTGAGATTTCTAGACTATTCCAGAAAGCAGGGAGCTCAGAAGACTTCCTGTGTTGTGTGAACATCTCTGCATAATTCACCATCTACTGGACTTTCCTATAGTGCTCTTTGGCTGCGCCTCCTTTTCTTATGAATGATTTACGATATGTAACTATGAATAACAAATGATTTTTGCATCATACTGTACGTTTTCATATTTTCCCCCAATATCCTCTTTCTCTACAGTAACTGGGAAAGGTCTGACCAAAGAAGATTCCCATACTTTGTACAGTTGAACATTATTATCTGCTTGGGGGAAGATATTTTCTTGCGCACCTCCTAACCTTGGAACTTCCTGAGCAAAGTATGGGATAGAAGCTCCGGCTAAATACACCAGGATGCGAAAGAACTTAAAAAGAGAAACATCTGGATTACTATCGGGGCAACAGCGAGGGCCATAATTATCATGCGTATATCTACATCTGTCTGTGTATTCAGGGGCAGGGCTGTATGGGGTCACACAAAATGTACCCCAGCTTTTGGGGAAATTCAGCTGAAGCAGATGTCCAGTCCACAAACCCAAAGGGTGACAGAACATGGAGGAGCTTGGCGTTAGGACTCTCTCCAAAACATGGAGCGTTCCTTTAACGGTCAAACAATTAGTTTAGATGTTTCTCGATTTCTAAGTCATCATGGCCTCTCCAGCACCAGCAACACTCAGAATACTAATCTTCTCCTTGGTGCCAACTGGGATCTGCCGGTGGCTTCATGATGCTTGCGTTTCCCAATGGGGAACCGAGTCCACCAGCTCCAGGGCTTCCCCCCGTTAAACTATTCAAGGCGATACTGGAACTCATTGCGATACATTGTATCCGCACATTATCCCGTGTCAATGTATACATGCGATTGCCCTTTAAATCTAAGGACGCAGGTTTTTGGTAGCGGCTCGCCTCGCGTTTCAGACCTGGCACCCCCCGTAAACTCAATTATCGGCTTATTTCACTGATATTGAGGTGTTTCCCGGATGCATTAATACCCTGCTGTTGCTTTCTGCCATGAGCTTTGAAGCCCGCTGCCGTTCCCTATTAAGAAACGTTGTAACAATCAAAGGTTCTAAAGAACTACAGGACAATAGAAGAAAATGAGGCCCTTATTTCATTCCGCGGGTAAAAGAAATAATACTTTACGCAGCGGAAAATTATATCCTGCCCGTCTGCTGCGTGTGCTCAAGGTTCTACCACCCTTCTCTTTAACCCTTTAGTGTACTGCTTCCCCATTAGGCTTAAAAACCAATACACTTGCTCACCCCATGCATTTTTATTCATTCACTTTATTAGCCTCTTTCATTCCCATCACCCTTGAGATGGGTTTTTTTTCGGCCGCTGTTGGGTCTTTTTAATTTTTTTTTTAGATGCATAAAGATTTTCTGCCGTCAGCAATTTCAACCCCCTTCCAGCCCCCCCAGGCTCACTATGTCAGGAAGGGGAGTTTTTTTTTTTTTTTACGGGAATGACAGCATCGACTGCACGCATTTGGAAGACACGTGTGTACGTGTGTGATACATGCACATGTATGTACACTGTATCTGCAAAATAAATAAATGATTGCTGGCCGGGGAATTTTTTTTATTGCTGCGACCCAATTACTTCCTAGTAACAATTTAATTAACCGGCTTTTATATCCAATGGAATGGAGATGGTACGCATAACCCCCATAATCATATTATCGTTACCCGATGCTATATGTAAATACAGGGGTTTGAATTATTTAGGCTGGTAAGACCCACATTGCCCCAGGGGCAGATCCTTTAAGTCTCAGGTCAGAATGGAAGCCTGCATTGTCTTCAGTCCGGCTTTATAAAGCTTCCCCCAAGGTTTGCTGGTAATTTAGCCTATTGACATCCTGCATGGGTGGCAACATGTAATTTAAAGGGGCAATTAGTTCCCTTAAATTATTATTAATGATTGTTTTATATAGCGCCATCATATTCTGTAGCGCTGAAACAAAAGCTAAGTTAGGTGAGTATCAGAAGAGGCAGAACTCTTATTCTTATCACTCTCTTATGTGAACTTCTTCTTATTATTCTTAACTCTGATCACTCTCTCCATACTAGCTTTGGAATGCTAAGGGTTAAACGTTTAAGAGACCGGTTCAGCCTGCAATGCTCTTTCAAAATGACGCCATACTTTTTTGTAATACCCCAGCCTGCCCAGCAGAGGGTGCAATAATACATTGTATGGATAGAAGAGTATCTGGCATGCGCACTGGGGATTCTGGGGCAGTAAATGCGACAGCGCTTGGTACTGTACTTTAATGTCTGTTCACTATAGGGAAACATGAGCGGAGAGCTGCCAGGGGAGTTTTATTTCTGCTTCTTGGCTTTTCGAATGCCCCCAACCCCACTGACCTCCTGCTGGAGGAAGCGCTTGGACAGCCCTGTATTATGTATAGGTAAATCAGTGAGATTTCTCCTCCCGGCCTATTAAATTAGACATTATACAGGGCCGGCTCAGTCCTTCTTGCTGGACAAATGCTGACCCTTCATTATGTGTATTGTAGTCAGAGGGATCTCTCCTGGAAACACCCCCTTTAGTGAATAACCCCCCAGAAAATCTGCATCGCTGCGTAAAGCAGGAAAGTAATTCTTGATGTCTTCATGCCTTGGAGATACTTTAGAAATGATATAAACACCCCATCCTATTGTGTAACGAAGAGCTTGTATTAAAGTGAAACCTCATGTTCTAGATGAGAAATGGAGCCACATTTTGGACCATCATCGATGGATTCCTACCATGTAGCACACTTTCTAGGGTGGTCCCCAGACGCAAACCTTTGATCGATTCACCTACATGTAAGGTGAGGAATCTAAAGATGCTCTTCTATTCCCTAAAAACACAGCGTGCGCCTCGTGGGGGATCTCACCCCGACGTTAAATAGTTGCACCTGCTTTTGGAGATCCTGGAACATCTATCATGGCGTGAGCCATGCAATACGCGGACAGCTGACCGGGAATATTGCAAAAGCATAACTGGGGGGTTGGGGAGTATAACGCGGCCGAGAGACTCTGAAAAAATAAAGCGACCGATGGAAAACCGGGACAAGTTTAACCCAACAACGTTTTTTTTTGTGCGTCTCGGACAGTCCAGGCTCATAAGAGACCCAACTGTGCTTATGTGTTTTGGGGGCGACCACCATGCCATCACAATATAGGGTGCCATTCACGGTAGCACGGGCAAATGGCCTTCTCCAAACGGAATGTCAATCCTTTTGTAGACCTTCGTATCGCGGCGACCAAACAACAAAGTGACCTAAACAACCTTCAGCCTTATCCTTCGTTTCCGACAGCCAGGTTTAAGTGCTATTCTTTGGAGAATAACAGAAATCCATCGACCTGAAATTGTTACTTAATGTTTAACCACAGATAAGAAAAACAAAGCTTAAATGAAATATTCGTAGTGCCTCCCGGGATGGGGGGGGGGGGATAGCGGAAATCAAATCCGTAAGGAAATTCGTTTTATAAATGTTGCGATGCTGTCACCGCCAGGGGCCAGAGGTAACCCATCGATGTGAAAATGAGTGTTTAAAATTGGTGTTAAAGGAAAGACACCTACCTGCCACGAGACAGAGCAGAATTCGTAGCCACGAGTCCATGATGTGCTTCGTGTTCTTCCACCAAAAGTCTTTGAGTGACCAAAATGTCACAAAATTCTCTCTTCTCTGCTCTTCTTAGACACCCAACCTGTGCACTGTTACCTTAACTTGAGTTATTGATATTCGGTGAGTTCTGGACTACATAGTTATTATTATTCTCTCATGGTGACTTTTCTCTTTCTTCTTTCTTCTCTGGAGTCTCTTTCTCTGCTACTTCTCCCAAGCCATGAAATCTTCAGTTCTCTCTCTTTAGTTCTTTTGAGACCCTTGTCGTCTTCTCCCTTCTTCTCGCTTCCGATCCCCCACAGTCTTTTACTCCCCTTCTAAAAGTTGTTACACGATCCCCCAGCTGACCCGTCCAGGGTGCCTAATTTTAGATTGCGATAGATGAAGGCACCCAACACCCACTCTTCCCGTCGCTTTATCTGACTTGAGTTCACCGGGAATGCAGAACTTGGCCGTAGGGTCTTTAATCCAAGCCGCGGGGATCTTTATTTTGGGGGAAGAGGTGGTTGATAAAAAAATTCTACGAGAAAACAGAAGACAACAACATGATATTCCTTAGCAGTAACTATGTAACAAGTGAAGGCGGTGGAGTTTTACCGTAACTGATATGATTTACGACTTTCTGAGGTCAAGTACAGATCTCATGTTGGAAGAAGCTTCTAGTTTTCTCGCTTCCGTTTCAAACTTTAAGAGGGGGAGCATTTCATGAAAAAACAAAGATTTGGGTCATAAATGATGTATTTGATATTGTAGAATAACAGGGTTTTGTTCCAATAAACATCATTCATCCACAGACCTGTAGGCCACCACTGTAGGCAGCTCTATGGTATTTTGGTTACATTCCTCCTGCGCTGATACCTGCTAATGAAGTCTATTCACCGTTGACCTTGATTAGTCAGAGGGCTCTGGTGGGTGGTTAAGACCGAGAAATTCCATTTTTATTTATTACCACAACGCAGTCCGGTAAGAACGTAGCTTGTTTGCCCAATAGATTTGACCAATAGCCCCTCTACAGCTTTTGCAAACCATATTTTTTTATGAAAACCCACCCAGGCTTATATTTTTAAAAGTTTTTGAGCGATACTAGTGAAAAATACAAACTTTTGTGACCGTTTTGTGACAGTTACAAGATCTAGTAACAAAGTAACATTTTCCTTCTATTTCCCTTTTTAGAGAGTTCTTGTCCTGTGTATCTCACAGACACCATCGTCAGCGGCCGTGAATATCTCTCCTGCCTTTCTTCTGCTAAATGTATAGCTTAACATAGGAGAAAAAGAAGCATGCATTAGAGATACTAATTTGCACGTCTGTGTGGCTTAATTAGGCTAATTATACTTTACGCCCTTAGAAGTTTCCGCAAACATAGTGTGTAAGATAAATATCCTACACGCGTGTAATTATGTACGTATCATGTGGATAATTTATACTTCTCTAAATGATGTGGTATGGTCATTAGACTACGTGCGTACCTGTTCCTAGTGACTGTTAGGACTTCTGTTTATCTGTGATGCCCCCTCCCCGTATTAGATGTTCCTCAGTAGACACCTCTTTGTAAAGACATATGCAGCCAACTTAACCCCATGTTGGGTGTCTCATTATTTCCATGTCATATGTTGCCAGTCTAGTATCGAATAGAATATCGGGAATCCTCACTTTCTCTGGACAGAAGCACATAGTTTCCTCCAAGAGGAAACTTTGTTACCCTCAAGATCACCTTGAAGATCATCTGGACCATAAATTGGCCACTTTTCCAGAGCCACTTATCCAAAAAAAAAACACCATCTCTCCCTGAGCTGGAAGTATCTAGGGTCACATGCACCTTACTCTTTTGTTCAATGGTCACCCCATCTTTGATGATAAGATCCTTCCGGGAAAGGGCTTAATGTGGACCTTCTTACACAGAATACGTTGTGGTTAATGTCTGGCTATCTCTATCTCTTTCATCTCTGTCATGTATCCGTCATACTTGTTCATGCATTGACTTTCTCCCACCTCCTGTATGATTGACTTTGCCCTCCCTCGTTTCCACACCACACACCTTCTGTTTTAGATGAATTACTCATCCTACAACCACCACCTCATGCACGTGCTTTATGGGGGATGCAAAAAGCCATGAAAAGTTGGAATTTTGTGTCATTGTAATACTTGTTACTTTTTTTCAGTAGCCTAATAATGGATCACCATGAAATGAAGTTGAAATATAATCTGCCCAGCTTTTCTACTCCCTCTGCGCCCTTTACCTTTACTCCTGCCCCTGGTGATCTAGTATGATGGAGCAGAAGACATCAAAGAACCATGTCCCAGGGTATGACATTATAACAACGTATCTCGAGCCACAGACATCGTATACGGAGCTGGGTCTTCAGACCTCCTATGGGGTAACTAAATGGGGTATCGGGGGCGGATGTCCCCTTGGACAATACGTGGGTCAATGAAATGGCCCCAAGTGCCCTACCGCTCTCATTTTCTTTCCTCCTTTGCTTTTCCCGTCTCTCCCACTCTCTATGTCTCGCTTTCTTTCTCTAGAGGGAAGTTGTAATAATTATGACAATGCTCTTAATCATCTTTTCCATAATTAATCTGAATACTAATTAAAAGCAGTTTATGGAAGGGAATTATCTTGCATGTAACAGCCAAAAGCTCCGCATTAGCCCCCGACTCTTTCCCGGCGCTGGTCCTACAGCGAAGTGTAAGCTCTTGGGAGAAATTCCCCATAGTAACACTTGTGATACAGACGGCTTTCTGCTATCCTCAGCCTTGTAATGTAGTGGATGAGATAGATATATATAGGGTTACTGATGCAGTCCTTCGTGGCCCCCGTGGGACACACTGCAGAGTCTCAGGTCCCGAGCCGGCACTGTTCAGTAACGTGGCTTTGCTTTCTTTCCAGACACAGAGGGTATTGTCACGTTAAAGAGCCAGGCATTGCGCAAAGCCGGCCGGTTACCTCATCTGCTGGCCTTAACCCTGTATTCACAGAGCAGTTTGCTGAATCGAGCAGAAGACAGCAGGGGGGGGTGGGGGGCATTAACTAATTCACTTTCACTGATACCCTCTGAGAATTTGCCCAGGTCACCTCCATGGGAAAATATGTCTGACCTTGCCACTTCCTCTGGAGCCTGCAACCTTCTCTGCCGATCAAACCTCGCTGCTAGCATCACACCCCAGAGGTCGGGTTACCCGCTACAAAGATCCCCCAGAATCCATGGACTGCTATGCCCATCACCCTGGTTGCTGCTTAGTTTTGACCTGCTGTGACCTTCGCAAACCCGTACCGGGCTTCACTAAAACCTTCCAGCATCTACCGACCACAAATCGCATTACCTTGAGCCAGGTTCTCTAAACCGAGCGTCGCTTAACCTTGCTTTCCCTGCTGCTGCCCCACGTTAGCCTGGGGGTTTCTGATCCCAGATCCTGCGGGTGTTGGGTTAGAACTCCCGTTACTATCTGGGTTTTGTGAGACCATAACCACAGAATGACCGCATGCTCCTTATCCCTGTTGTCCGCCGCACGCAGCGTGTCATTTCCCCACCATCATGTTTTCTGTCTGTCCATCCAGTGGCACCCGTCATCTCCCAGCCTCTCCCTTCCATGACCCCGTCTCCATCACCTTTGCTTCCCGAGTCTCCCCTTTCTACCGGCAGCGTCCACATCCCTCCTATGTGCCGTCCATGTCCAGCGTGACTTTGGCCTTTCTTTTTCCATCCACCCTCCCTCTCTGTCTCTGCAGTATCACATTCCCCCCTCTCCTCTCTCCTCTCTCTTCTCTCCTCTCTCCTGTCTCCTTTCTCCTCCTACCAACTCATCTTGAGCGGATGCGACCGAGTAAAAAAAAAAAAACCCAATAAAAAAGGGCATCTCGGAGCGCGTCCGAGGCGCTGCACGTTACCTCTTCGCTTCGTCCTCTGTGACGATGGCCTCTGCGGAAGGCTGGGCGAGTGACACTGAGCGCCGTCAGGTGCGGGCGGCTGCCGGGGAGAGAAGCAGGCAGGTAACCGTCTCCTGCCGAGGGATTTCCCAGCTGTGATTTGTCCACGCAACGCAATGCGGTGTATTCCTGCTGGTTCCCAGGGAGACCGAGCTCTGCGTGTCTCTCTCTGCGTGTCTCTTCCCTACAGCTCCCCGGATCTCCCCATCCCCCTGGTTTATGCATATATTTCTCTCTTTCTCTTTTTATCCTCTCCACCCTGCCTGTCCTCTCCCTGCTTCCTCCTCCTCCTGTCACTTTCTCTCTCCTGCTCTTTGCATTATCTGTGTCATGTCTCTTCCTTTCTCCGACCGCGCGCTCTCCCTCTCACTGCTGCATTGATGAGGAAGCTGAAGGAAGCGATTCGGTGATGGTCCCTATTAGCATACTTCATAGAGGGGGGGAAGGGCAGTCTGTATGGATGGTGGAGGGGGGGGCAGCAATGGTGCTAAGCTCCCTTTCCATACTATAGGCTGATAGATCTGCGGTGGAAACGTCAACCAGACACGTGTCTCTTCCCAATATCCAGAGTCTCATCGTACAGCGCTGCAGAATACGTTGGCATCTCATATGATATTCTAGCGATAGACGGTGATAGGCACAAGAACGTCTCTGGTCTATTACTTGCCCTTTGGCTTGTCAGCTCTTGCACCTTAGAGCCCTAGTTCAACAAATACCCCCCAACATGGCAAATTATACTTGTCATATTATCAAGATGCCTGACAGCTCCATACATGGGATTTATTTTCTTAATATAGAGTTTTTATTCCATCCCATGGTCACTGGAATCGCATTAGCCACAGTTGATAGAAGATGATGGGCATTGGAGTCAAAAACAGTCACACAACTTGTCTTCTTCTCTGAGGTTTAATTGCCGTAGGTGTATTCAGGGTGAAGCAGTATGGACCCTAAAAGGGTTCTAAAAGGGGTAGGTAGAGCCTTATTATTTTATTATTGTCCTAGAAGGACAACGTGTCTTGAAGTTGGGTCGGTGGTAGGTTTTGGGGCTCATATTATAATTTAAACTTTTTATACTATTGTGGATGGGATAGTCCTACAGCAGAGATGGCATGGCTGATACCCTGGGACAGTTCGGAGATACTTGGGCTAAGTACATACTTACTTTTGGGTTTGAGGGTTTTATATTCTTCAAAACTGAAATTTTTACCCCATACGACAAATAAAATGATTTTGTTGGTCGCTCGGCTAGTCCGGCACCTTCTCAGTGCAATAATGTAAATATACAGTGAAGGAAAAGAAGGATTTATACATTGCACAAGCAGAATGGTAAGCAAATGTATAACTCAAGAAGAAAATGTGTTGGCTCCTCCCCTTAGGTGACATCATCACATGTTCTTCTATGCAAATGACCTGCTTCAATGAGGAATAAGACATCTGAGTACATCGCCTGTCATTGAGATGTGTGATTGTTAGAATGTTGGATATAATGGCTTTTTATGCTCGTTTTCCAAAGTAATGTTGGACTGGTTCCACTGGTCAAAGGCTCTCTTTGAAATCGGCTTCCACGTCGAATTCCCAGGTGTTCTCTCACTGAAGTTTTAAATGTTTAATTTTACGGAAACACGGAATTTGCCGGCGGGTCCCGTAACCGTCGGCATGTGGGAGACAAATGTGATTATCGCGCCGTTGATATATTTAATGTGGCTACCTGCAGTTGGGAGCCAGGTGCGGAGCTGCGAATAACTCAATCTTACCTCCTAATGGGAAGTGTTTTTAATAGGCCAGTGAGTAATATTCCCTCTGGGGGTGAATGAAAGATGATGAAAAACAAGAAGGGAAAGGAAGCAGAAGAAAACGAAAGAGAAGAGGGTCATGGATTCATGGATTTACGATGGAGCTGGAGATGGTGGAAACCAGCCTTCTGTAACCTTCTATAGGTGATGCTCTATTTTCTTTATTCTCTTGTAGATTTCTGAGGTCGTTGAATGTATCCAAGGTTATGAGTCGTGTAATTCAGATTTTATAAGGGCTCTACCAGGGGGGATCTACCGGTTATTTGACTTTTGACGAGTTCTACGACTTCTACCTACTTTGTCTTCTAGTCCACCAATAACATTTTATTATATTTTTTCCCGCACTTGGTCTGTCTAGGTTTGGGCTCCTCTTTGTTTCTACATTGTTACTCTGATTCCCAAAGAAAAGCAGTATTAATATTGACAGTCATTCAATCTATGGTTACCCATCATGGGTTGTGTGTTTGGCTAATCAACGACATCATGCCAAACAAGCCTCACCTGCAGAGCACCACGCGCCAGCCTCCCCGGAAGCTATACTTTAAGGTTTAATTGTAAAGGTAAAAGGTACGGGTAAATCATTACCCAGATTAAATTAACGGGAACGTCTGCTATTTAACTTGAAATGAAGAATGGCAGGCTACTTAAATCTCTGTCCGCGCTATCTGCTCGCACCAAACCGGTTCGGCGGCTTTTCTGCTATCACTTACAACGGGTAAAAGCTAGTTTTCTACAGCTAGAGGTTCCAGGTCACTCAACTTTAGGGTTCTAGGCTCTAACTGGTTTGCCAGCCTGGCATGAACCCTCACAGAGGTAAATGTGTCTCTTTGTATCAAACCACAAGGTGCGACAGGACAGATTCTCTGCATGCTAGAGCGGGTTAAGTGAAAAGCGCACGCTTCATTAATAATTGAAAGATGCTGACTTAGCGCTTTCTAGCTCAGCGGAAAAAAAAGTGGGCTAAGGAAAATGTAAAAAACATTAACTCCTTCACTGCACGTCATGGGGGCAATGGAGATCGTTACTCTGAAATGTAATTAGCTCTTGTGGTCAGGAGGAAAGAAAACGAAAGGAGATTGGTTCCTGGAGACCGCAGCTTCAGAAGGATCACACCCTGAAGACACATGTCTAGCCTTGTCATGGGCCACCAATCATGTCCGAGATTAAAACACATATATAAAAATAATTGTATTTTAGGATGGAAGGATGGAGAGGATGGAAGTTGTCACCTCTCTTTCAGGAGAAAAAATTACACAACATATTAGAATTCAGAATGTCTGTAGTCTATATCGCTAGGAAAGACTTGGCTTAGATTATCGGTCCAGAGGGTGTCAAGGACCTTTCAGGGTGGTGTTATTATATAATTTTGTCTAAAGAGAAAAATAGTTTTTTGGGACTCGTCAAGTTTAGGTGGCAATACGTTTTTTGAGAAGATAACGAGTAGGAGTTCACGTTGGTATGAGATTACTGCCCTTATTGCCTAAATATTTCTGATTCTACATTATTATTAATAACAATTATTATAATATATTCTATATATATATTTAAATTTTAATTTTTTAAATGTGCAGGACATGAAAAACCATGATGGGCCTTAGTGGAAAGGGGAAAGTGTCATCTATATATAAGTTGTATGAAAGGTCGATATAAAACGTGTGTGTTCAGAACTCCTAAAATATGATATGTAACAAGATTAATTACATTCTATAGCGCACACTGTACATTTTGGGTGCCGTTAGAGATACATACAATCACCTCCTTGGCATGCGATATAGATTTTATCAATGATGTGCCACTGCTTTCACGGGGGCAGACTGACATTGAGCACACGTGTAAATCCAATTTAGCAGTAGTAGATTTTGGTGTCTTTGGGGACTGATTAGAGGTGTACAACCAGATTTTGGGGTCCTCTGTTTGTGTCAGCTCCCACAGTTTTGCGATACCAGCCCACAGGCGTCGACAACGAAAACACAAACCACGAAACACACAGCTCATAAATTTCAAGTTATTTTTAATAAATATTAGCGGTTGACACACATTCACACAATCTCTTCAAGTCTATCTTTATTCCTTCGCTTCCAGAGGTCGAAAGGTACATCTAGCAGAACATCAGACGGATTAGTCACTGCCGTGGAGGTGAACGAATGGAACAAGTTATCGCTCCAGCTACTGCGACGTTTCTTTTTCTTTTTTTCTCCCCGCCAAGGGTTAAAATGTAATATTATAGTCCTAAGTTACAGTAGCGTCCCTTAGCCAGGAGAACAGTCCGTCCGCGACTGTTAATCAAGAGAAGCCAGCTTCTGTAATTGAATCTCCTGGACGTTTTTTTTTTCTCCTGGCTGCTCCGACCTATTTAAGTCCTGAAGATGCAGGTGGTATCCTCAGCTCTTTTTTGACAGACCACCCACTTCAAAGCTTTGCAATGCCTCGTGGGTCGTCGCAGCTGTACCTGTTAAACTATTCATGCGCAGGCAAAAAAACGGAATGAGGTCTTATTCATAACAACAAAAATCGAAAAGAGGACATTAGCCCATTTCGCATCAAATGCATCACGTTGGCGACCACTTTATACAAGCTGTAAACTTTAAAAACAAGATTTTTATACTTGTATGGACCAAAAAATGCTATTTTGAAGTATTCTATATCATAATTTAAATGGTTTTGGTGGTTTTGGAGCCCTGGTTTCAATATTTAATGTGATTTAGAAAATGTCTCCTAACGTGAGTCTGAAGACATTTTGGGCCCAACCTGGCCAAGTCAAGCCAAAGCGGCTTCTTATCAGCTAATGAATGGCCAACAGTGACGATCTGGTTAAAAACATCTTGTGACAAACATATTTCTTTCTTTAGAGGAATCTCATTGCGTTTTAAAAAGAAAAAATGCAAATAATCCAAAACGGATGTTACTGTCCCTTTAAAACAACTCGTAAACAAAAACGTTATCTTTAAAGTTTACAGGGTTGTTAACGGCTGACATTCATAAACTCAAACCAATATACAGCATTACAGTTCGAGAAAGGCTGTTGAATGCCAAATTGGATACAATACTTTTGTCAATGCCTTTTGGACTCAACAAGTGTCCTACAACTCGAAACGAGCTCCGGCCCAATCTATTTAGAGCCAGAGAGAGACCTAAAACGTAGCTGTCGAGGCTTCAACAGCATATACAACACAATAAATTATCATTTCATACATCCACAGCTAGTTATATCACTTTAACATCTTAGCCCCGCCCCCACATACAGACACACCCCTATTTAAATGATCACCTTTTAAAGTGACAGTACATTGGTTTGTGCAAAATATTTTAATACAGTGTGTGGATGAACACAGTCCTTGGTTAGTTTGATTTCTCTCTATAAAAGGTCTTAAAGTAATTGAAGATTCATTGCGGATTCCCGGGAGACAGGGGGGAGCCATTTTCTATTCGCACTCTACCACTTCCTGTTCAGGAAGTGCTCTTACGAGCAAGGTTGAGATAACAATTATTCTGCAATAAATATATATATATAAAATCTGATCTTTCATAAAGAAGAAACCTTTATGTTAGCAACATTTTCCCTTTTACAATCACAATGCCAAAAGGAGCTAGAAAGCACCGCGTACTCGACATCCGTTTGACGCGAATACAAGTGCGTGTTTTCTGAGCGTCAGTGATATGGTGTGACGTCAATACCTACAAGTTCTCCAAACCTGACGTCTGAAAACTATTTACTGAGGGGTCAGACTGAGTTCTCTGCGTCGCCCTTAAATTGTAGGATTTGTTTGTGTTTCAATATTCAATAAAAAGAGAAAAACGGGACAGGATTTATGTCCCACAAGCCACAATGCGAAAATACCCCTACCACTCCATTGATGGGGGAAATAAATGAAGAGAGGTTATAGGTGGGATGGGATTAAGTTTAATTGATCTAATTTCTTCATTATTCTGTCTAGTGTGGCTTCTGGGAAATCTGCCCCCCGTCGATTCTTGACAATAGCACAATTGCACACACACTACAAAATCCTTAATGGAGAAAAGGGCCAGTGATTCTCATAGTCCGACACCGGGCAGAAGGGATAGGCAACCCTCACCAATGTGAACTTGTGGCACAAGAACGGCCATTTTGTCATGTGGTTTTCACAGTTCCGTGAGGTATATAATAAGCACACTTAAATTAAAAAGGCCAGTGGGGCCAGCCCATTGGCACACTTCGGCGATCTGCGGAGCCCTGTGATACTGCGGGTCTATTAACAAAAAATGATGGCTTGCAATGATGGCTGGCAGTTTGGTGATGGCCTATGGGCACACCCATGAAGACCACCCACACCTTAGGCGGCAGTCACAGGGTCAATATACAAATACTCTGTGGATCTTAATAAATTAACAGAACCGATATCTGAAGGGATAATAAATTAGCGCAACGATGGTCCATAGGGAACCTGCAAGGAGCAGTGGCCTGGGGCATATGTTCAAACGATCTACAAGATCGCCTCACAATTTCATTTTGGCCCACGGAGGGATCATGGATCTTCTATGCCTGTTGACCCAATAGGGGAGTAGGGAGACCTTTTGCTAAACAGGCCTCTTTATCCTGGTCAACATGCACAGAAGCTCATGGTGTTGGGTAATATTTTACCTCTGGTCTCCACGTGCTTGGACGAGAGCAAAAAACATGTCTTCTACCCACTTGGCCATCGCCTACAGGGGTTCAGTCAGCAGGACCTCTTTAGATAAGGGAGCCAGCCCCTGAGATCCTTCTAGTTACACCAATGCCTACAAGTTACAAGGAGGTCCTCTCCTGATACAAAGCGAGGGCAATATAAGCAACATCTGGGCCCTTTCACAATACAAAAACAAGGAGCACTCTAAAGCCAAATAAAAGCTAGCTTTTCCTTTAAAAAAAGGAGTGATCGGCTCACAATACAAAAATAAATAAATAGCTAAAACTCAATCGTGAAAGGAAATTTTCTTCTAACTGCTACGCTTTGTACTTGATGGAGGAACCTTTAACCATTGATGAGAAAAATAATAATCTCTACAACAACAATAATTTAATAAAAGCTAAGTGCTCTCTATAAATAAAACCAAGTTGGGTTTGCCCATCTGTCGGCAACGAGGACCGTGGGCTGACTGGTGGCACTGCAGACAACTGGCCGGAAAGTGTTCAGGATCGGTGATGGTTCATCTTGGTCAGTTCTAGTAAGACCAATATGGTTGCTCTAGATGTGGTTAAGTTATAAGCCTAAAACAGAATATTCTGATGGCCACGGTGCTCCCTATATCGACTCACATGGTTCCATAACACATGTAGAACCAGGAGAACCCTACTCTTTGTAATCCCAGATCTTAATACAATTGTCCACTGGGCACATTTAGAAACCCCCGATTACGGATAAGGCCAAGGTAAACCCCATACTACGACCCTTAGCTGTATATAGATCAACATTTGCCTTCTTATTGAAGATGGGTGACATTAGATGTCGCTCCAACGGTCTTAGCGGTCCACGTTTTGATGGTGTGGAGAATTCACAACTCCATATACCAGTATGTGTAAGAGGGAAATAAAATCAATGAAATCTCAACCAACTCCTTTGCTACCAAAAAGGACCAGTTTTAAGGAAACTGTGAGGCTAGAATCCCCCATGTGGTGGGTTTCTGTTTCCGGCACTCTAGTCCACGTACGTGGGGGATACCTGTTCCGACATCTTCTTGGGAGGTCTCTTGCGCTTTGGAGCTTTCTCTCCAAGTCTGTAGCATTCAGTAAGCAGCACTCGAGTATCAATAGGACACGTATCCCATGGATATATATCCCGGTGGGATGTTAGTTCCCAGCTTATGAAACTGGAGAGTTCTCAGACAGCAGTGCTCTCACCAAGGAGGGCGTCCACTTCCTGACCCAAAACACTGTGAGGTGTCTACGCATGGAGTGTGTCTGCATTTTCTTCTAAGGAATGTCCCGATGGATTGGCTTTTGTGGCAGTCTTTGTTATGAGAGGGCATCTTCCTTCAGAGGCTCTGAGGTGGGATCGCTCACCAGAACTCCTTGCTGCAGTCTTTGCAAAGACATCCTCATCTGGAGGACAGGTAGAGAAAAAGCGAGTTATTTACAGTGTGGCACCGCTTGTATCTCACAGGAACCATCAGTTGTACCTCCAGCTTACAGAATGATCTCGGTTTATGGCTTGGCTCCCTGGCTAGATGTTCTTTAAACTTTTAAGGTTGGTGCTTACCTCATCCAGAAGCTGTACTGACACTCGAAGAGTCTGCTTCCATTTCTGGACTTCGGCGCTGTGAAAGCGCTTCTGGAGTTCCAGTATCTCAGCCCAGTCTGCAGAGGTCTGGGGGAATTTCCTAGGGAAATAAAAGGGTGAATTCCAATTCAGTACAACAAAAACCACTAAGGGTTTGGATACCCGTGTCTGCGTCCCCCCAGAGGAATATTAAAGGAAGACCCTGGGAAAAAAATATTACCCTTGAGATACCGCGTAGCTCTGCCATGTTTGGAATGTGCGTGCCGTGTGTTCCAAAGACCAGAGACGGTAGAAAAGCATCATGTTCAGAACCACAAGGACCAGAAGGCTGCAGAGAAACAAAGTTACGGGTTAAAGAGCACATGAGCTGCCGGATCACAATTTAATTCTGGCATTTTGGACGTCTGATGTCTTAATATGGTTATATTCCGTTTCTCTCTATTAGAGCGAAGAATGACAAATTTCATGTGGGGTTTCATGTGGGGTTAATTAGTTGTCACATGGATCCCAAACTAGAAGGAGTTACGTGGGTGAGAATGGGCTCTGGCAGCACAACAAGCCCCCGAAGGGTTAACTCAACAGCCTTTATCTAGAAGAGGGAAATGCTGAAATGCATAATATTACAGAGAGACGTTCCAGGCCTTCAGGTCTCTGCGGCTGCTTATGTGCTAATGGGACAGATCTATCACAGTACGCTAGCGTGTCTCACAGTTATGGGGCACGTGGGTAGCAGGGAGTGGGATAAATTACTCACACAATACTGATGATGAATAGAGCGGTGGGGATATTGTGGGTAGCCCCTCTGTCGGAGAGGTGGGATAGCTGGGATGAGATACTGCCTGGAAAACAAGAGAAGAGCCGGTGAGTGATGTTTAGGTGCGTTGGGATAAACCTGAGCAGAGAATGGGTTCCCCACTTGTGCCGGTAGCCCTGTCCCCCATGCCTGTCTTTTTGGTGGTCTACAGGGAAGGAGCAGGAGCTTTATGTCTCTGTTTGGAGAGTTCCCTTCAGTAAAAAGCGAAACAGATAAATCCCATCTAATCTGCCCATTTTTCCTTGGTCTTGTCTTATCCTCTAACTCCTCCATTGGGTTGCCCTCTACCACTTCTGCTGGAAGGATGAAATCCATTAGGTTCTTCATCTCTATCCCTGTTCATCAGTGAGAAGGACAAAAACTTGACTGATTGTTGTACCTGAAGCTCGGGAGGTCCGGGACACTCTCTCAGCCTCCAGTGGTGGGGGGACGGAGCTGAGCGGGTCGTTGTGGTGATTCTTCCAGCTTAAGGTGCGTTTCCTGCGCCGTAGGGATGGTTTCTCTCTGCCTCCGAGCTCCTCCATGCAGCCCTGCTCAAACTTCACCACCGCCTCGGCTGAGGAGGAAAAGAGGCAATTAGAGTCAATGAAAAAGTATCAGAGACACGGGCAGATGTATTAAAGAACAAGAAGGGGCACATATTCTCCCATGGTCTTCATCCACCCAATGGATATTGGGATTTGTAGTTTGTTAGTAGCTGGAGATGATCAGGCTGATCTATTACAAATATAATTAAAATATATTTTTCTGGAACCTTCGCAAAGAAGGAAGATGTTGGGTAATGAAAATTTATTCGAAATCCTTTACTTTGGTCCCAACACTACGAGCAATAATGAACGAGTCAGAAAAAGTATCAATATGCCAACTAACATTCTTTTTTTATATTTGCTTCATTTGAATTGGCCAATCAGTTCTTTTGTGCCGATCGGTAAAGATAAAGACCATCTATTTGTTGTCCAAAAGTCAAAAACACAATTTAAAAAAAATATGGTCTTCCTCCAAAACTCAGGCTTTGGAATAAATTAATAAAAAAAAATGAGTATTGAGATAAATGTATCTAGTTTCTTATTCCAAAATGACATTCTTTCACTCACTTTTTTTAGGTAATTACAGTTTGGACAAAACCCATTCCACCCAAATGTCACCTATTTGTTTTACGGCGAAGCCCTTTGGAGGCTACTAAATACTTGGTTTACCAAATGATTTAAAGGGAAATACCAAGCTGGCTGAAATGCTCCTCCATTCCGCTCCAGGAGTTCTTCTCGATGATGGCTCGTACCAGACTCCACGGCTGCTTCCTGTAACAGATCTCTGAAGACACCCTGCGGGGGGGGGGGATGCGAGGAAAATGAGTGGCAATCAACACAACAGAAATTCTAATAATAGAGTGTCTGGAGTGAGACAGAAGTGTCACTAATGGTCTTCGGGAAACATTGTTTACTTAACACATTCAGATTTTTCTTAATTTTTCCTTAATTAGAAAGCTGGGGTTTTACAGAACATAATGGAGATGCTGATAAAGAAGAAAGTTCTGATTTCGGTCTTCCATGTGAAGCCGTGAGTGGGTACACGGGCTTGGGGAATAACGGAATGATGAATAACTGTGTGTGGAAGAATGAGTGGGCGCGGATACTGAGTGATGTTTCATACGTTGGTGTAATTAGTGGGCAGATAACGAAATGCCTCTGGAGACGCGTGGCTGCGGGGTGGGCAGTGTCACTGGGTACCTGAGACGAGCCTTGTTCTTGCCCACGCTGGAGATGCAGTACCGATGAGCTGTATAGAAATAATCCTGGTATGGGATGCCCTGAGTTATAACCTGGGTGTCCATGACACACATGGACCCCTTCAAGTTGTACACAGTCTGCAAAAATAAATGGGATTTGGTGAACAAACGATGTCATGGAAGGACGTGGTAGAACCCGTGATGAGGCCCACTGCTCTATCCCCAACGGCAATGGCATGTAAAAGTATATTTAGTACTCATGAAATATGTATCTGGATGAGGCTCCTAATGGCATCACAGTGTCTGACAATGCTCAGCGTTTAACCGGTTTGGAGCCAGCTGGGACCTTCAGCTCCTTCAGCTTTTTATATTTACTATAGAATGTAGGTACAATCATTCCACTGGAAATAAGGACTAGTAATGAAGACTCCAAATGGAACAGTTTAGCTCGATAAACTAGGCGTTGATGTGTAGAAGTGATAAAAGATAGTCCAGTTGAGGGCTGATGGGTCTCACCTGGGTTTCCACTGCCGGTGCTGATTTTGGTCCCAGCGGGTTGTTGATGGGTATTGTGTAATTAATAACACGGGTCTGCTTGCCGCTGCTGTCCCTCACCCAGGGGTTCACCATGACATCTGCATATTGAATTATAAAGAGACAAACGGTTGGGGAGGGGGTAGCAGAGATCACCAAGACAGCCATGGTTTGGCCAACTGGGTGTCTTACATTCTGCCCTTTATTAGGTCCATTACTTTTAGTCACAGGAGATAAAGGAAGGTCATTCTGAAAATACTCAACCAGGAGAGCTCTGACCTGTGAACTTTCGCAGCTCCATGAAGTCACTCATGAAGCGAGTATCAGAAGTTAACGCGTGCTGCAAGCGTTCCGCACCGATGTGATACACAGCATTGATATGAAGTCTACCAGGAAGGTCTGCAGAGAGGGCATCTTTACAGAAGTTGCCAGCATCTGAAAGAGAAGATAGATGGTGTAAGAAATAAAGCTTAGAATCGGTCCAGGCACCGGATAAATGCCAGGTCACATTTATTTTAGTCCTGTAATATGAGCTCGCAGTTATTGCTACTAAACAAGCACAAAGGACACCATTCAGGGCCAGCCCTAGGCCTAGGGTGACATGGTTGGGTTGATGTATGGACATAGGGTGAATTTTACTAAAAGATCAAGTTTTCCCCTTGCCTTGTATGGAGCCTATGGAGCGTGGAACACGCAAACAAAACGTTTCACACGTGGACCTTTGGGGACAGTCCTGGGACTGTATTATACACGCTAAGCTTGGGTAGACGGAGGTGGTGTATAGCTGCTGGTCTGCCGGCTGGGTTTGGTGGTGGGTGACACAGACTCACTGACCTTCATCCTGCGTAGAGCTGGGCGTTGAGCTGTTACTGGGGTCGGTGGGTAGATCCTCGTTGCCCAGGAGGTCCAGCGATGGCAGCGAGTCCAGCAAGCCTGTGGTGGCCATCTCCGAGAGAGGAGTCACCGTCTGACTGGAGGAGCCATCCAGCTGAGAGTCTGACAACGCATCAGACTGCCCGGTAGGGTCTTCCGCCATCTAAAATACACCATAATTGGCTTATTCAGTATACCAGCTATACCACAGAATGCCACAAAACAAATGACAGCGTGTAGACAACGCAAGGGGTATAAAGAGCCAGGAGGTCTAATGTCTCACATTCTAATTTTCCAACAAATCTATAGAATTTAAAGTAAATCTTGGTAGGGAAGACATAAAAAAATGGCGGGGCTTACGGTTAACATTCCGTCGCTGCTGGCAAGAGAAGTGAACGAGTCGGTTGCTTGTAGTAGAGGGCTGGTACCGAGTTTGGTTTCTCCTCTGGATGATGTATCACTCAAGTCAGTGCACTCAGGATACTCCTCACTCACACTAGGGGGTTCGGACAACACGTATTACCCACATATAAACAATCAGGAGCGCCAATAAAACCCACTTTTACATGGAAGTACAGATACATATTATGGAGGTCACCATTTCAGGTTATCATGTGTTGGCTGCCAGCCACGCCCCCAGCCCCGCACAGCACTTGGATATTGCTTTATGGCAGAAGATTTTACAGATTGAGGTTGAACCTGTCGATCATGGAACCCTCTTCATCCGTGACATGATTTCTCTTTCCAGTACTCACCCCAAGCCGTTCAGTAGTTCCCTGGGAGACACATAATCGTCATCCTCGCTGGTCAATCCAAGCTCCGTCCCGTAGCATTGATGTACAATATGCCACAGCTCCCGGGGGGACAGCGTCTGTGGGTGAAAGAATCCGAGTGAATATAGAACTCTAGAGCTTTTTGATCTAAAAATGTTCTTATATATATATAATTGCCACCAGCGTGCGGATTTCCACCATCTTCTCCCGAACACAAACCTTGGAGCGATCATAAAACGGTATCTTTCAACCGGACAGTCCCTGTTATTATGGACGGATTATTATAACGGATAATGAACAGACCAGGAATGGGAGTTTTCTTGAATTGTCCTCTTTTTGTTTTGGATTATATTATCAAGAAAAGCCTTCAATAAGGAAAAGGGGTAAATGCCGCGTTATCCACCAGGTGGCGCTAAAACATAAACAGTTTTCGGGAGGGTCTCCGAAACGTATTAACCCCATGCTACTCCACGTTGTGTAGGTGCTGCATAAAAAAAAGAGTTTCTGCCCTGTTTTGTAACCTTAAAATGTGTAACTAATTAGAAATAATATATGATTGGTAGCCCATAACCAGTACCAATAAATGGGGTCCAATATCGCCCTTGAATAAGAAACCTGTACATTCTGGAGATAAATAGATTGTGTTGCAACACTTGACATCATCATCATCTCATATTTATGGCACGGTATACGATTCTACAGGTTATCAGATAGATATGAACTTCGCTCCTTCCCACGGCTGTTGGCGCACCTTTATCTTACATTCTCGCACGGAGGACTCCTCCTTTTCCACAAATCAAGGGGGAAATCTAGATTATAGAGTCCAATTAATAGACATATCCTATGGCGGTAAATAGATATCGGCAGTCAAGAGTCATGAGTGTCACGATAACGACCTCTATACAGTTTTAGAGGTCGTCAGTTATTATAAGTAGAGAGATAAGAATTAAAAGCATAATCATATAGATAGGGGGTTGATGTCTACAGGACAAGAGTCACCAAACTGCACCGGCATGATACGTGTTTCTACTTTCAACCCCTGTTGGAGTTTAAGAGCTTCCAAGAGCTGCTTCTTAATGTAACATAAGCTAAAGGGTGGTGGATAAGTGGAACAGCCTCCAAGCAGAAGGGGTAGAGGGTAATACAGTGAGGGTATTAAACATGCATGGGATAGACATACGGCTCCTGAATCTAAGACGAGACCAATGACTGATTAAGGTTTGAGTCTTCACAGCAGGAGAAACGGGCGATTAAATGGGCTGGATGGTTTTTATCGGTCAAAAAATGTTTCCGAACTTGGGTTTAGTGAATAAACCTCTGTGTTCTTCTCAGAATCTTTTGTTTCTGGTGACAATAAGAAGCAGTCGCTACAAAGTATCCAGGACGCGTGGTGCGTGTTAATACAATTAGTAATAAAGTGTGTTTACGGTAATCAGATCCACATTGTCAAAGAATATAATTTAATTATTTAACAGAACGCCTCGGGGGCTCCAGATTGTTTAAACACGATTGCCATTTTCTTGGCGTTAACAATTAACCCCATCAGTGGATAACGAAGGAAGACAGAATCAGAGAGATAAACATTCCCCCCGATACTCAAACAGCCGCGGACTCCCATGGTGCTCAGACGGCTTCATGGGGTTTTAATGTCAGCCACATGAATATTAGGGCTAAAATAGTCATTATTAGGTTTAAGAACAAATTTTAACAGGATCCTCAAATTTTTGGTGAAATATGTCACAAAAAAAGGTGTCATAAAAATGGAAAAACAAAGTGAAATATAATTAACTGGCATTTATGTTATTTATGAAAGGAGTATCTTCCACCATTACATCATGGCTATGGACGGGCTTCAGTGGCCGATGAGTAGAAGCCAGCTTGGTCCTTCCCAAAAGCTTTTTGGACCCTCAGATCACAGCAATACCCATTGAAATTCACTGAGACGAAGGGTCATTTTGGGGGAAATACAAAGTATTTTGGATTAAACGATTGACAGGAAACATAGGAGAAAAGTTTTTGGAGGACCAAGAGAGGTGGGACAGGTAGCCCCTCTCGTCCAAGCCTGGAGACACCTAAAAGAACATCCCGAAAAGATTTGTGTCCTGGAAAGTCTAGTAACGGATCCTCTGAGATTTGAATTGATCTGGGTCAGGAAATCCTTACCTTGTCTAGAAGGGCGTTTTGCCAAAGGCGAAAAATCAGCAGGAACGAGCGGTCTCTGGCCCCGAAAGACGTGAAAAAGTGCTAAAGGAGTGAAAAAAGAGGAAAATACTTTCAGAACTAGAAAAGGGATGGTTGAAGTGCCTACACAAACCAGACGTAGACCATAAAGGACCCACAGACACTACTCAGCCCCTCGCGTTACCTGCGGAATATACCCGCGGAACCCTGGCGGTACCTTTAGAGCCATCACATGTATCCACAGAAGATACTAAGACAGAACCTGTGATCAGAAACTAAACACACAACAGACCGACATAACCCCCCCCCCAGTTATTGAGAGGACCCACTCGTCACCCACTAACAGCGGCATCCAAATACATACATCACGCGTTCGTGGGAGTCTGGAGAGCTACGCGACCGAGAGCTTCCGAGAGACTAAATAAAACCCCGGCGGTGTGTGTGTATAACTAGGCAGATAAGGGGTTAATGAGAAACTGAACTCTTTATATCGCTGATAACATTGTGTCGATATTTACACACAGTGTAAAGTTCAAACAAATCCGTGATAAGTATAGCCAATTCTGTCATGCTGACGGGATGGCACCGGGTCAAGCGATCACGCGTACCACCTCGTGCCAGGAGTGCCCGACACGCTGGAAGATAAGGACGCTTGTCGGGCTCGCGCATGGTCAGGACACTGAGTACCAAATCATTTATTTGACCATGCGCCTCATCCAGCTAACGCATTAGGAGAAGGAGAGACAAATCACATCCCCTGTGCTAACACATGCCACGGACACGGACCAGTATCATAAGCAAAGCAGCACTGGGATTTATTAACCCTTTGGGGGAGACACTGGGAGTTTGGGCAATTTTTTGACTGACGCACTCACCACCCAATCCAGTCTCCTTCTTATGGGTGAATCCGGTAAAGAGACAGTTGGGGGTTACTCTGGCCCCCCGTAAAATCTCTTACCTTCTCATTTTCAGTGCACACTTGGATGGCGTTGGGGATAAGCTTTGCCGTTTTTTCTTTCTTTATACATCGGATATCTTTCAGCTGGATGGTAATCTGAAAGCATAATAGAAGCCTCAATACATCAACGTATGTCTATCACCAGTCCTGTCCTGTTCCCCACCATTATCACTTAAATCAAGATGATCCCCCAACTGGAAAGGTCCATTACACTCGACACCCACCACCCAACGACAACCCCCACAGATTCCTTACTGTCTCTCTCTGCTTTTTCTAGAAAGATCTTCCATAGCTACTCATTGGACAGTTCAACTGATTCATTCTAGAGATACATTCTAGAGATAACTGATACAATTGTAAGAGTTTCAAACGAGAAGCTACAATATGGATACCAAAGATTGTGTTAAGTAAACTGCATCTAGACGGTAGACCAAAACTAGACTAAAACCATTTAACGTTTTATATAAAAAAAGAGATTAAAAGGATAGCGACCCCTCTATGTTAGAGAAGGGCATGGTGTGACATTGTAACATTGCACTTACTGTAGTTTCCCAGCGGAAGATGTTGCTATAGAAACAGATCCAGTTTTCTGATAAGTAGAGTCTTCCCTGAAGTAAGATATCTTTCTGCAGCGCGCAGGAATAATCTGATGGGGCAGAGAGCAGAGGGCACAAAGAGCAACCGATTGAGAGGTGAGAACACAAAGCCAAATGTCTATAGTTCTATGGTTAGGAGTGATCTATCTAGATGTGATGAGAGTGTGAATAATAACACGCTCGCGTACCCACAATCAGGCGCTCGGAATCTGGGAGTTTCTTGAAGATTTTGCGGAAATCCTCGTTCCGTTGCTTATAAGTTGGGCTTAACATCTATGAGAGAGACGGGAAGTTAATGGGGGAGAGACTGCATACTGAAAACAGGAGAAGAACAGTTAAAAAGATGTTGGAAGGAAGAAGAATGGAAAAGGAGCTGGCTTGATGGATCCAAGTTCTAGGTGGCCTCGTACCAGTCTGATCTGTGGCATCGTCTAACCTTATGTCAGTGGGTTACTAAACGTGGTCCTATGACTTGTCAGCCTTGAGAGGCAACATTTTAATGACACATGACCCAACATGTCTTCTTCGATGTCATATATCATTAATAAAACCAGCAGCTGGAAGCTTAGACCATGATATCTACTCATGCTATTAGACATCAACCATTCCTTGCCTAGAACCTTGGTAAAGTCATAAGCAGACAAGGGATAGAAACAGGTGAAAAAGGCTGTACAAGGAAGGAGAGATGGGATAAATGAAAGGAAGAGGGGAAGTAGATGAAGGAGAACAAAACGAGAAGAAAAGATGAAAAGGAACGTGTCCCGACAAATTAACAGATACTTACACTGTACCAGCTCTGCATCTTCTGCAAAGAAATCAAAAACAATGTTACCCAACTCTAGAGGAGTCAATGACGCTCAATCACATTGAACATGAGGATTATTGGAGTCTTAATTGGAGGACCCTTACAATTGTGTGACCAGCATCGAGCGAGGTGTGGGGAGATGTGGGAAGATGCCCTCGCCTCTTTATAATTTTGATTCAATTGCATCTATTGATGACCGGGAATTATGAACACCAATGAAAGAAAATGTCACCTAACCTCTTGCCAGTACGTTGGTGAGCAAGGTATATTGATGACGTTTTTTTAATCTATACGTGCTATTATGCCATTTGTTGGATGAGGGATTCCCTATAGATACGTCCTGACCAGTTAAAGGCCAAAGCCATTTGGTGGCCACCATGAGCGAGCCGCTACATAAGGTTTTCACATTAAACTGTTATCGTGAAAGATAATCTTGAACAATCACAAAGTCAGCTACTTTTGCAAGTTCAAAGGTTGCCTTATCTCGAATAGTATGTTCAGTCTGTGGCCATCAGGCAGCCGAGAGAGAACCGTTCTCACCTTGCTGTTACGTATAAATCCTCGGCCGCTGAATTGAGGCGGAAGGGGTGTCCCGGGCTGCGAGTTGGTTTGCGTGGGAAGTTGGGCATTGCACTGGTTTATAGGCAACGCACCAGGAGGCGGTGAAGTCGGAGTGTGAGTGTTCGGTGGCCGCTCCGCACTATTCTCTATACACTTTTCCACCATGTTGTCTACCTCTCCGCTAGCCAGACGCCTCCGCACTGCAGGGGAGTTACTGGGGGTGCTGCGGGGGGTAATACTGCCGGTGCTGTGAAAGAGGAGACACATCAAAATTAGGAGGTTTTAGGTGTTGATGACTTCAGAGAGACAGAGGTACAAACGGAGAGACAGTGGTTATGAGTAAATGAGACCATTGAGAACATAAGATATGTCATCCCTGCAGGAGCCATCATCGATGATGAACCGTGGGACCATGAGAGCAGATTTTAGCAGGTATTGGGGTAGACGAGACAGCTCTTAGACTGACACGCAGCTCATCATATGACGGAGAACGGCAGTTATTGTGACATAGACTGATAATGTAGCAATTTAATAAAGACAACCCCAAACATTCCCTGAGGATCAAGTATTTCAAGCCCATTAAGCTTGACAAACCCAATTCCCAAGAGGACCCATTTGTAACAAAATGACCACTAAACACGTAATGGGAAGCGTGGCAGAACACAAACATTCTGGCCAAATATTCTAAAAACAAGTAGAAAGAAGGAAAATTAGTAAATGTGGAGCATGTTTTTAAACCCGGCCAAATGTTTTTTGAAGGCTTTGAAAGGGTAACGTCTGTTTAGGGGGTTGCGTATACTGCATTCGAGTTTTGCAGAGGTTTGTGTGTTTATGGTGCAGTGTTACTGCAGGTCTCGAGAACATTCCGCGTCAGAACACCAGGGGGCGCTATAAACTCTGCATAGAACCCATTAGTTTAATAACAAAAAAAAAAAAAAACTTAATTAGAAAAAGGAACAGCTAGTGGGGGTTGGAGGGGCCGAGAAATCAATGGTCTCTGGTGAAATAACTCTGGAAAATGGAGTCCCCGAAAAAGCCTTTGCGCTCATGATTTTTCTCTTTTATGCTGTGCAAAAATGTATCATTTTGACGGTTGATTCATTCCGACATTGCTGATTGGTGCAGAATGCTAATTGTTTGTTTGCATGTTAATTAGAGGACTCTTGATGATCTCATCATATTGTAGTCCTTGTGGACAGGGTTGACTACTCTGTCACTGAGAAATTAGGAACTTATCCACTAAATGCTGACTTAGTCGGCTTGGAGGATGCATCAGAGAATCGCGACTTAAATCGGAGCTTTCCCGAGCAGGTTGTAACATCGTAACATGTACGAGTATGCGTGTGCGTGTGTTATGGGCCAAGACATAAAACGCACATCCCGCTTGATACAAAATATCACACAGCGAGCTACAGAATGAAGATGAACGTTAGTTTGCTTTCGGGGCAGCTCATTCCTAATAACAATTCCTATACCGATAGGGGGTTAGAACGCGCGATCATGCGGATAAACAGTGTTTATTCCATTATGACAGATGCGACCCCACAGGGCAGATATGTGGCCCACAGCTTCCCACCGGTGACCAGCCAAGGTTGGCAGGAGGCAGAGTGACTGTTCTTAACCCCTACAACGTCATACTTGAGTCATTCGTATTACAATAGAGTAATATGGAACAGCGCTGTATAGATCATAATCACGTGGCACCCAGAAAAGAAGACAATCAGACGTGGCTTGCAAATCATCACCACATCGCTTATTAATCTGACCCTTCGAACTTCAGGAGAGACACGCTATGGGACAGACACACCGACCACATTAATCAACAGACAAGAGAGGGACGAGGAGGAGAGGAGGCTCATAACTCTTCCTCCAACCCTTCCTCCAACTCTTTAAATGCCACATGCAATGTCTCAGCTCATGAGATGGTTGGCAAGAGGGCAATTACCCCCTGGGGCTGCTCAGATTGTATGTCTATTTGGCCACCGCCAAGGTCTTTTCCACGTGTTTTACCTGCAGTTCCAAATACTGCCACCAGGGCAAGTCCATAGAAACAGTTACACCCTGACCGTATCCTTTCTATGTTCCTTAATACGTCCTAGTTTGGCTTTATGTATTGGATAAGACAGGATAACATACACTGAGCATCGTTTCCGAAATGTTGGCTAAATGATTTGGGACAACACACTACTGGGCCTCTAGCTTTGGACTTCCCCAAAACAAAATCTATGAGACTGTCTGGTCCAAAGAGACATCATGGGATGGTACGCGACAGATAAACGCCTTTGTGGTCTTCAACTGTCCAGTTCGGGTTATTTATGCTCAGAAAATCAAATTCTGGGAATTAAGAAGATCAGAGGATATCCTTTTTTGACATCGCGGCTACGATGGGAACAAGGATCTGGTAAAACCCGTCTAGCTCTACGAGAAGGACTTTCCTGTAACGAAAGGCCGGAGGGCAGAAGACCTACCTCACAGAGCCCAGATACCCCCGGTCATTTCAAAGAAGGGGCAGTTTCCCCGGGACCCAGCGTCTCTCCGAGAAGCCTCAGGCTGAAGTGACTCGGGATCCGGACGAGCTTCATTTACCCAGCAGCTTCATCTGCATTTCTTAACGGGCCCTGCTGCTAATTAGCACCTCGTTTGCATTTGTAAAGGACGCGGAGGTTTCTCGGTCACAGAAGAGTCTCGCGTTTCCCCGCCGGGCTGGTGTGTAACATTTCGCACTTGTAACACCGGCGCTTCCTATCTGTGAAGTTATTCGATGTGTCGCATCGTTACAAATCGTTACCCTCTGCGTAACCGCGGCAACCCGATTCACAAAACAAAATATATTATCTATCAATATTTATCATTATTTTTATATTATTATTTTCTTGGATATAACCAATCAGCTCTTTGTAGAATATACATTTTAAAACATAATATTAATAATAATAATAATAACAACAACAACAACAATAATAATAATAAAAATAATAATACATTATTATTATTATTATTATTATTATTATTATTATATAATTTGCCAGCAATTCAACACCATTTGGCCCGTCTAGTCAGCCGTGTTTCCTTAATCAGTCCTCCTCTCCCATGCATGTTTAATCCCCTCACTGTATTAGCCTCTACCACCTCTGCTGGGAGGCTGTTCCGCTTATCTACCGCCCTCTCAGTAAAGTAAAACTTCCTTCCGTTCCATCTCAGCCTCTGACCCTCTAGTGTTGGATTCCGCTCTCTTGTTGTAACTTTTCTCGTCCTTTGAAATAAACTCCCCCCCGTCCTTTATTATTATTATTATTATTAACACAGCATTGAATTTATTGCCATTTTTTTCGCTTAGCCCCCATGATCACCACTTAAACAGAACCCCCCCCTACGAGTCGTTCCGGGACGGTGTGTTTAAACCCGAGGCGTCACGCCAGCTCCGAAAACAACGCGCACCCAAGCCGGGCTCCCTGCTTAGTATGGAAACCAGCAGATGCCCGACTTTCACTGGATGTTCTGTTGATTGCAAACGTGTCGCGCAGGCTCGGAAAAAGCACATCCTGCCAACATCACCCGCCGAGCCGGAAAACAGCAACCCAATTCTTCCACCCAATACCCGAGCTCGCCGCCGCCGCGACGGCTTTAACCCTTTCTAGAACCGGTTCAGGAGCCGCCCCCCCCCGCCGGCACAGAAAGGGTTAATAGCACCAATCCAATTTAACGGCGCGCCATAAGAGACAAAGGAAGACGTTCGGAGCGAGGTTTGCTTATTTAGGAAACACAATGTGTATTCAAACGCAAAACAGAAACTAGAGAAAAACAGGGGGGGGGGGAGAAATAAGAAAAAAAAGAAGTAGAAAAGCTACTTTTTATTATTTCTTTGTAAATTTCATACCCAGCAAAAGTAAGAAATTTTTTTTGTAATTTAAACTTAATTTTGTAAGTTTAGATACTTTTTTTTCATTATTAATATTTTTTTTCATTAAATCCAACATTATTAGTTACATCTAGAGAGGAAAATACGTATTTTCAAATATTGAACAACTTCCGTTTTAGTGGAAAACGATGCATTTTATTTTGCCCTCCTCTGGGGCAATTTCTGTAAAAGAGCTGCACTGTTGCTATTCGGGAAACATGTCAGACGGAAGCAAATATTAACCAATAGACCACAAGCTTCTGTTGATACATTCGATATATGACATCATACATGATGCATCGTGACATGTCATCTAAACAAAGGGATACATTGTATCCAGATTCCGGGAAAATACACGAAAGCGGGCGGCAAATTTCACCAAAAACCTCAACGTTTGGCTTCAAAATTGTACATTTTCTATATATGACTGATATCTGCTGATTTCGCCTATTTTATTGGCGACTTTATCATCACTATGGGGTATTTAGCATAACTGCCCCATATGGAGTGAAAAGCCCAATGAATGCCCCAAAGTCTCCCTGATAACAGACAGATCTGTATTCTCATGCGCATGCTGGAAACTTACAAGGAATGGCTGTCTCCTGTGCTCTCTCTCGCTCTCTCTGTTTCTTTAGTTTTCTTTGGGTCACATTTTGGGGAATTAACCCCCGTCCTCCCTGTATATGTGACTGCAGCAGGTGTTGGAGACCAGCTGCCTAAACCCCCGTCTCGCTGCTCTCTCGGTGATCTGACAGATGGAGGAGAGGACAGTGAGACAGATGTCATCTGGCTTGTAATACCCCGGCTGACGCTGCCTCTGGTGGATTTCACTGAAACCTTCACTTGCTGTCGGTTTATCGCATCGTCCTGCTACCTGCTCAGCTCTACACGAGGTCTCTCTGCACAAAGGATGCCTTCCTCTGCTGTCACTTGGAAGGGGCATCTCAAAACACCTGGTTTTTAACCTTGAGATAGGGGTCGCCGCATTGGTCCAAGGTAAAGACCAAGCCTTCAGACATTCACAATAACTCTAGCTTTCAAGACCTCAAGCAGGACCTTGTTCCAAAGTTCTCACCAGAGGTCTCCTTCTCCTACATCTAAAACAAGGGCCTTTGTGAGGTCTGACTTCGACTCTTCTGCTTGTCCTTCTCAAATATTAAGGCTACAAAAAGGTGTCAAAGACCTCGGCCTGTGTGACCACATTGGTACCATCAAGACAGGACATCCCGGTGGAAACATCGGTGGGATCCAGAACAAAGTCAAGACTAAACGAGTGTTACTTTGTCGCTTGTACGTGGAGTCCAGATACCAGACAGAACATCTCACCCCCACACGGCTCATTGTGTCTTCGTGCGGACAGCTGAGGCAACAATGAGTTCGAGTCCCCCACCTGTCACACAGAAACCTTCCCGTGTGCCACGCGTCAATATGAATCGAGCCAAGATTCCTCGCGCACGCAACGAGTTAAACCATTAAGAGTTATGAAAGTATACAACACTCCACTCCCACACGCTTTACTATTTATATACGTTCATGTACGCTAACACCCACGAGCCAAGCGCTCGGCTTCTCACACCGCGTTAGCGTCCTAATGTATTTCTCTTTACAGCCTACGCCTGCGCGCCACTCGAGAAACATTAGACATGGAAAGCCATCACAAAGCCGGTCGCCGCGTCGACTTTTGACAACGGAATCCAGAATTCCGAATTAGAATGTTGCGGAATCCGGAATAGACAATGCGCCTAACTTCCTGCCACGCACAGAAAAATGACTTTCTTGATGAAAGATAAGCGAAATCATTTCAGTTTTAAAGATTTTACCCAAAAAATGAATGCGACTTTTTTTGAAAATCGTTATCTTGTTTTGTTAACGTAAGACGGAAATCGTTTAGCGGGAATAAGTGTGTGTACGTGGAGGTCCTCCGATGGTCATGCGCTCTACATTAATGATGTTACATTTTCAAATTTTAGTTATTTAGGGGAACTTTTCTATGGAGTTGGGTCTCAGTTCTCTGCTTCTACCCCTCAATGGTCCACTGACCATTAGGTGGTCAACTGGCCATTAGGTGGTCCACTGACCATTAGGAAGGGGAAGGAGAAGGAGGAAGGGGAAGGAGGACCATTATATCTCCAATGCTTCCAAGTGTGACTTCATACAGTAGCACAAAATCTCCAGAGGGTGATTACGATTGTCGACGGCTGGTTTTGCCGGTGTTAAAAAAAAAAAAATGGAGGACAAAATATATAACGAGAGAGAGATTTTGGTATCGGCTTCCAGAACCAGTCTGAGCGCAGAGATAAGGATTTCAGAACAACGAGACCGGATCTGAAAATAGAGATTCTGCCGGAAAACAAAACGGGCGGATAATAGAATTGAGTCATTTTCTCCTAGCATTTGGGATGGTGATGTAAGCTGCTCGATGATAAGGGGCAAACCGCTCAGACCCCCCAAACAGATGGGCTTGATCTATAGGCGTTATCTCGCGTCGCCAGATGACCCGGGCAAACCCAACGACTGGATCCTCGGACGCTGTCTCTTCTTTATAATAATTCTGTTGCACATGAACAGCATCCTGGACTTTTTCCATACTTGGGGTCTTTCAGGATTTGCCCCTAAGCCTCGGAGGACCCAGTCTTGCTTTTAACCCTTTTTATACTAGCCCCAGGGAAAACGAACCTTTCCCGTTTTGCCCTCTGAGGGCTTCCTCTCATCCGCTGATATTTCTACTCACTAATTAGCAGGTGATCAGCCCTCACCTCTCCCTGTCTGCAGGAGACACCCCGTACACACCACACGCGTGTGCAAAAGCTGATTAACCCTTAACAAGCAGCAACACCAATAAACGCAACCGATACAATACTGCAAAACTAGACACCCTGGTTTATATTTTGGGGGGGTCCTCACATTTGCAGATATAAGGGCTGCCAATAAAAAAAAACAAAAAAAATGGGCTGATATATCGATGATATATCCGTAGGGTAACAATGCTGCGATTTGATTTATTACCAATACGATGCGTTTCATGGGTGAACGATAATAAAATGAGAGTTATTTTATATTAATACAGAAACAGCCTAAAAAAGATACAAAAAGGTGCTGCTGAAGATGACCTCATTTGGTAATTATAGATACAAACATATATAGTCACCATGGCTATTATGCATAAAGCAAACTAGGTCATCGCCTAGGGCTCCTGACTCAGTATTAGAAGGCCAATGCTTGTCGTGTTACCGAGAGCCGACTGCTTGGTATTCTGGAGGTTGGAGGAGCTTAGAAGAGAAAGAGGAACATTTAAATACATAAAGGGATTTAACAAAGTACAGGAAGGAAGTTTTACTTTACTGAGAGGGTGGTAGATAAGTGGAAAAGCCTCCCAGCAGAGGCGGTAGAGGGTAATACAGCAAGGGGATGTAAACATGCATGGGATAGACATATGGCTCCTGAATCTAAGACGAGACCAACGACTGATTAAGGTTTGAGTCTTTGCAGCAGGAAAAATGACTAGACGGGGGCCGGATGGGGCCAATCTGCAGGCAGGTTCTAGACTTCTACGTTAATAACACAGCCGCCTTCCCTTCAATGTCTTCTGTAAACGTCTTCTTTTGAAATGTTTCTATTGCTTTGACCCGTCCTCATATCTACAGAACATTTCATCGGCTCCCTGCCATTAAACAGCTCTTATCAGCCTAATCTGATTACCCATCCAGAAGATCGTTAACAATAGTTTTCTCCCTGTCGCATGTCGAGATAAGAATGCGTATTTGCCCAGAAAGATTGGAAGCGCCTTAAACCCATCAATCAATTGGGAACCACAATGGGAATTACTGCTCCAAAAGTCATTGTGACTCAACGTCGTGTGGACCAACTTTCGACTAAGGAAGGACTCCATCTTCTATTAATCACTTTTCTTTTTTGGGGATTTTCAGGGGTATTTGGTCACCTCGGCGGTGAATTCATTGTTCTCGGAGAAGGTGTAGGCAGTGGGGCACGGTGACCTGGCCTTTGCCTCTCCATGGAAAAACCACCATGGAGGTAACGAAGACTAGAGAAAGTCCATGACCGTCAGCTTTTTAGATATTAACGTACCTCCAAAAGAAGGACAAGACAGACCTTCAAGGTTTCAAGGTTTTTTCCTCCCTTGGTTCCATGTAGATACGACCATAAACCATAGATGGATCCAAAAAGATATTTTTATAATTAAATATATATCCATAAACAGCCATTCTCCCATAACAGTAAAAGCACTCATATTTTTCTAAATGTCGTAGGATTTCGTTAAAAAAAAAAACCCTGTCGCGTCTTCTCTCGTCTGGACTACAGATGTATTTAAAATAAGGACACGCAGCCGGTAACGGCAGGAAACAGGAGATTTCTGGCACTCCTCACTCTGTGTTTGTTTTAAGAACCTCAGATTTAATTAAACAAATACATTGAGAACTCGTCTTAAGTTGATGGGAACTCAGAGCCTTCTGGGAGGGCACAGTGACTTATTGCTTAATCTTTGCCCTAAAGATCCATGAGATGTCGAGATGGTGAAGAAGGCAATGACTGTCCCTGAATTACATCGTATCTGTTATTTGGGGGGGGCAACGGAGGTTATTGGTTTCCATAGAACCAGAATCATCTGCCTTCATATAGTCGTTGGTCTCGTCTTAGATTCAGGAGCCGTAAGTCTATCCCATGCATGTCTAATACCCTCACTGTATTACCCTCTACCACCTCTGCTGGGAGGCCATTCCACTTATCTATGGGTGGGAGGCGGTTTAGAGCATGTAAAAACCATCTCCAGTCTGTGAAACGATGCATATCTCCCTCAAACCCCCCAAAACAATGCCAGCTGATCATTGACATCTGGTTTTACGATACGGTAAAATCAGCCTCTCATAGCCTTGTACCCTCGGAGCTGGGCTTGTTTCGAGTCCTCTCTAACCGCACGGCGATATTAATGTCGCTGGTTTCAGATATCACTTCCGCACAGATGACACATAAAAGATGTATGTGTCAGCCACGAAGACTGCACCTGAATTATTACGCTACCTCCAACTGCTCCTTTTAGCTGCTGGGATAAACATTCTTCTTATTCTTAAAGTGGAGCCGTGACTCTTCTTCGAGTAAAACGGCCGTTTGTGAGATCTTAACGTATCATCATTTTAATTGTTTGAAAGACTCGTAAATAAATATAAAGGGTTATCATAAAGATATCTAAAAGATCCTAAAACCCAAAGCAGCTTCAACCACAAGGGGAGGACCATATGGACTTACCCAACTGGAATAAAGATGGACAGGTCAACGAAACATAGCCTAGAACACTGAAAAGCAATTCTCTGAAATGTAACACTAAATTATATACTTTTAACAGTCTGTGGACCAAAATGAGGGAGCGTAAACATACGGCCAACCTATTTTCAGTTGAAAACTCTAGAAGAGATCAACCAAAGTCACATCACGGCCTTGTGAAAACCAGGTACGTCATGAACGAACCCTTATCTCATGGAGTGTTTTCTGTGTGTCTGGTAACATTGTCATTCACAGAATTGGGTATTTGAAGGGGATAGAGGTTGAAAAGCAAGTTTTTATAACCAGTTTCTAGTTGTATCCCTTTTAGATCATCAAGGAAAGAACACGTTGATGGTGGAAACGGGAGAAACATCACAGAATCAAACTATGGACTCAACCTCCAAACGCTGCATCTCATTGTTATATGTCAGAGCGTTGGCATTGTTCCCAGCCCTTGAGATGTTGAGATAACACTTAAGATGTTGCTACAAAACTAATTGTAGGAAGCGCCAGTTCATACATATGTTTAATGAACAATAAAGCATAAAGCGTGATTACTAACCTTGACACTAATGATGTCCAAGTGGAGGACCACAGGCTGTATTTTGGCCATCAAGAGTTTATGCACAGCCCCTGCCCTACCAGAAAAGTACGTAGATTCTATTTTATTGCACCATGGATTTCAGAACCTCTGCTTAAAAGTTGAAATGATTAAGTGGTATGTGGCTACCTCTGCTAGGGCGCAAAACCACAGGTTGACCGTTCAACACCAAGAAGGCCGGCTTTCTCGAAAGCTATTACAAAATGGAAACTGCCCCACCAAGTAATGTTAGCAGTACGAATGAGAACACAAACCTGCTTTCTTTAACTTCTGCTGATCAAAAGATAAAGCTATTGGGTTAGCAATACGTATAGGCTGTCCCATTATGAAGACACATACAACAAATGGGCAGACCAACGGGGCCATAATGTTCTAATCTGCTGTCAAATTCTATGTTTCCATGTAACAATGTATGAGGTTCAAGGGAGGACAGCAAGGTCTTCTGGAGAAGAAACCAATATGTTCTAGACCAAGGGACATACGCAAGCTCTCTTACTCCTGTCCGGTGTGTAACGAGGTTTGGGCAACATGGAATCCATGACGTGTAGAGGCTTCCTCTTGCACGCTAACATCACGGTTACATGGACACCTGGCAGGAGTGGAACATTTTTGGCAAGATGCGTCTGTCACGGGATTTTCTGTTGCTTTATGAAAATGTTCGTGGGCAGATGCAAAATATTATCGTATGAGAATACAATCAATGGATAGATAGGCCGAAGGGATCTTATCTGCGCAACGATACTATGTATCTATTATGATGTAATCTTTGAAGAACTCGATTAAAACAGTAGATGTTCCAAAACATTGTGTATATGTATTATTATACCCACGGGGGGGGGGGGCGGCTTATGACATGTTAGATACTTCTTCTGCCCATTTGCGGTTGGCCATTTGTGGTTAACCCACTAATTTAATCATGTTTTAGTTTGTTTAGAGGTACCAGCGAGCAAACAGAAACCTCTCCCCCCTGTAGAGATGATAAATTGGCAGGTCTCCTGCGTATACGTAGAGGCAGCAGTAAGCTAGTCCGGCGCGGTTGGGGCATTTATTCTCGAGGCCTATCACGGCCTTTCAGAAAGCGAGAGGGATGTTATCCAGAACACGGCAGACTCCCAAGCAGATTGAATAAGGACTCTATTTTGAGACGGCGGAGTGACAGATAAACTTAGTATCTGAACAGGAAACCGGTGGAGTGCGTCAACTGGCAGGAATCGTACTTTCTCCCATCCCAGATAACAAATGAGTTTTCAGGGGCATTTTGGGTAGAGTGTTACCGATCTGAAGGAGGGCAGGGATCGGTTGGGGCAGAAATACCATTTTCCGGTATTTGTTTGTTTGTTTATTATCACGTAGAGGAGCCTGGGGGCTGCAGGACGGAGATGTTGGCCATTATAGAGTCACGTCATCTGCTGGTGTGTGGTTAATGTCACTCCCGGCTCAGGCAGAGGAAGCCATAGAGGTTTTCAGGTCTAGGACCCAGGCATACGCCTGTCTATACTTCTCTTCCATCAATAGTTTATGGGGGGGGTAGTTTACAAAATGTCAACCAAGTTAAAGTATCATTATGGAGATTATTAGGGGGGTTGGGAAATAGGACTCTGTATGGGAAGTACAGCCATGGCAGTCCATCTTTACATCACATGTGGATAAATGATGCTACAGGACCTCGGGATTAAACCGGACGGGTGAAACTTTTTGCCAATTTATTCCCAGAACTAGAAAAAGACATGCCGAACGGCCAAGTGTTTGGGAATTTGCAAGCTCAGGGGTCACCTGTTACTGATCCGTGACGCCTCTCTCTCTCATTCCTTAGCCGGTCTCATTGTGAACCCGACCTGTTCCAGGATGTGGTTTAAAGTTCTCAGGTCTCCTAGATTAGAGCTCACCTACCCCCCCCCACCCCAACACTTACTCTGTAAAGATACGTTGTATCGGTTATTTGCTAATCTCTGAATAATTTCATCATACCGAAAAACAGGCAATGGGAAGAAGAAAAAAAAAACCCAGGGCTATTTGTTTTATGCAATCGTTTTTCCTCTTTAGTAACACCATTTATCAGGTTTCCTACTTTTAGAAATCTACAATCTGCAACACCCCTTCCTGGACTGACTTGGACCTGGCGCTGCGTCTGCAGTGCGGGCAGATCCTGGACTCCATGCGATTAGAGGGCTACATCCTGTATTAGTCACCCCAGGGTGGGGGTAGAGGCAGAACCCCAGGGTGGGAGCGGTGGCAGAACTCAAAGCTGGCAAAAAAGCTAATTATAGAGTTAATATACAAGGAACATGGCAAACACCCACGCCATGCAAATGATCTACAAGTAGTAGGCCTGCAGATCAGCCTTGGAGCTTCAATAACCACACAGAGATCTACCTGGAAGACATGTGAAGCTAGGGCTGGCCTAACAACGTTCTTCCACAAGAGGGTGCTGTGCTGTTTCCTGGCTTGATGCTCTATGATGTCAGGGCATGACTGATGATGTCACTTTAAGCCCGGGATTAGTTTATAATACATAAATACGCACATAACAAACCCTTCTTCTAACAGTTGGTCACCCTACATGATGAAGGCCACTACAATGGGGTTAGGAGGTCAAAAACCTAGATTAGGGTTGGAGTAGATTGTCCAGTTATAAAATATGACTATTCACCATTGATTATACTTAATCTTGATACGATATCACACGAGGTAATTATCCGCCATACAAATTATCTACGCCCCAAGCTTTTACAAGACATGCAGCAGGACGCTTGTCATCGCCTCTCCGAATGCACCCTTCCGTCAACAGACTTATTCATAGAATTATTAATCCAATTAAAAGGAACCCATCTGCCTTTACAATCACAACCCCTCATCTGGAATAGAAAAAGGGGTACGCCTACACCGCTCCGCTCAATTAGTGTCAATATCTTCTTACTGTTAACCCCTAAACACATTGAAAACAATGCATTTTGTCATTAAGGGGTTAATAAGATCTTGATTAGGCTTGCACTGTATTGGTATTATTATTACAAATTAATTACGTTTTTATTAGTAATAAAACATCTTCTTCTTCCAGAAGAAGGTCTACAGACAACCATCCTATTCACTTTTATAGAGGGGAAGGAAAATAAATCAGGGCTCGTGTTTCACTTTTCAAATCCTTGCATGGTCTTCAGATTGGTGGAGCTGTCTATGACATCATATTCTTAATATTACACATGCCTGCACTTCCCGTTGAAGCTCCAGTATAACCGGTACCATCAGGGGGTGCCTGTTTATCCTATGCTTACTACAGCTAGTTAAATGCATAGTAAAGTGATAGTTAATCTGCTTTTATGGAAAGGTAAAGCTACTCAAAATATACCACACAATAATATGCGTTCTGATTGTATTTTTCACTTCTATTATATAATCAAGTATTATTATTATTGTATGTATATATATATATATATATATATATATATATATATATATATATTTACTATTATTTTATTATTAGTTTTATATATATATATATATATATATATATATTATTACTATTATTTTATTATTAGTTTTATATATCTATATATTATTACTATTATTTTATTATTAGTTTTATATATCTATATATTATTACTATTATTTTATTATTAGTTTTATATATATATATATATATAATTACTATTATTTTATTTTTTATATATATATATTATTATTATTATCTATATATAATATAATTTTATTATATATATTTATATATTATTACTATTATATATATATAATATAATATATATATATATATCTTTAGGGAATTCATTTCTTTGGTTGTTATTATTATTAATTGATTTATAAAACGCCATCCTATTCCATAGCGCTGTACAATGTTGTGGCATTACGTGGCAGAATTTTTTTAAAGCTCGCGGTAAGAAAAGAAAAGCGTGCGGACGGTAAGTGAAGCCTGGATGTCGTCGTCGTGGAAATGTTTCTATACCTTTAAAGAAAGCCATTGTGGAAGCTGAAGGGAACAGGAAGGAAGCGGACGGTGCTTTCGGCCACTCTTGGGTTAAGGTTTAAGAATATGAGGCTTGTTGTTTATCGTGGGGCATCTGATGGATTTGGGTCTGGCACATGCCCCATTCGTTGTTAATGAAGCGGAGAAGAAGGGATACATTGTACTTCACGTGTGCTACCTGCTTACTTCTAGAACAATGTGACATTTAGTATCGTTCTAGATTGGGAGCGAGGCAAAGTTATTAATCTGGATCTGCTACGACTAGTACCTTTCCACCAGGATCTCCTCCAAGACCAACGGACCGGAGAACGTAAAGGAACCTTTGAAGTTACTTATTAACGTGAGACTTTACACCTCGTTGAGCTTCTGGTATTTCGTGCCAAAGTTTTGCTTTGTACCAGAAACCCACTGGAGGCTTTGGAACCGGCCGACCCCCGGATCGTTGGTCCCTCACAGGAGGTCAGGAGAAGGAGCTTACATCCCGGCTTACCACGGAACGTTTTATTTCCGTTAATCTGCAGGTTCAGCCGAGCATTAAACGAGGATATTAAACAAAGTGCAGGTTATTCCACCAGAAAGTCCAGCTGAGCCGTACTTATTAACGATGTCCTCGTCTAGAAGTTCTACCAATCATTACCCCGATGACCCTTCATGGGGGGGCAATTCCGCGAAATGCGTCAAGCACTAAGAGGCCATGTTGGGTTTCTCGAGTGGTCTGCAGTGGGGGGGGGGCGCAAAACGAATTTGGTGCAAAGATCTGAATATGGTCGGAAGGGGGCCGTACACCAATCGCCATGGCGACTGCAGCTGTAGGCAACGAGAACGTATACAAAAACATCCATGGGTGTTGAATGATGAAACACAAAGTGCATGCACAAGCCATATATTAAATATGCATGAACGCAAACATCGCTGGATCAACAGGGGCCACATACGGCGAATCTGCTCCAAACAACTGGAAACGCGCTATTATTAACCCCGAAAAACCTATAACGACAAAAAAGCAAACGCGACCCCATCGGAGACATAAATTCACGTAAACGCACCCCAAAATCCAAACAGATGAAACCAAGACCATGGGGTTCTAGACCAAGGCTCCCCCTGATCCCCGCTCCATGGGGGGGACGTGGCATCTGCCCGTTGTACAGCACTGCGGTATATGCTGCCGCTTCCCCGCCGGGATTAAGCTACCGGCAACGCGATTAAAGGTTGGAACGCAGCAAATGCATGTAAGTACATGACTGCTACGAAAGCAGACGCTGCGTCACGGCAAGCAGAAGAAAAAAAATCAAGACCTGCTCAATTCGGAAAGCAAGTCTTTTCTTGCCGGTTTCTGCGAGGGTCATGAAATCAGGCAGACGGTCGCGGATGGTGGCAGAGGATCTCACTATGCGTCTTTCACTGCAGGAAAGCTTTTTTACCATCATATCCTTCCACCGACCGTCATGAAACATGCGTCGGTGTCTTCCTGCCTACACAGTCGTCGTTATTACACAAATCTTCCATTTTGGGGGTTTTATGGGGGGGGGAATTGCTATTTCTAATTCTAGTCTCATTTTTTAATGCTGTGGTTGTCAAATGCATAAAAAACCTTGAAATGTCTCCAAAATGCTCCGGGGGAAAAACACAGAAAATTAGAACATTTTACAGCCGACGGCAAGAAGACAGCAAACTTTCCAGTCTAACATAACGCAACGTTTCAAGAATAAATTCTAATATTTAAAAAAAAAAAGAGGCCATGTCACTTGATACCAAATACATTTTGCCATTAAATATTCAAACAGAAAGCACGTGTGGCAGAGACGGGTAAACCACCCGCTCTGGAACATCTGGGCAGCTTGGCGGAGATGGCAGACCCTTCGTGCCCGGCGAGGGGCCCACCGTGTGCCCGGCGGTAAGGGGGTAAGGGCTCGTACTCACTCAATCATAGTGCGGAGGGGTTACGGGGGGGGGGGTCCACGTGTCCCTTTGCTGAATTGGGTTTTCACGATTGCGTGGAAGCTGCAGCCGGTGACATGGTCTTTGTCTTCGACGTCGTCCCGGAATGTTGGTGCACCGTGCGGATCCGCCGTGTCTGTGTGTGTGTGTGTCTGTGTGTGTGTACGTGTGTGTGGCTGTCAATGTTCTCTTTATGCTAGTGTATGAGTGTGTGTGTTGCAGTGTGCCTCTGTCTGTGTGTCGCGTGTGTGAGTGTGCGTGTTTGTGTGTGCGCCTGAGTCCTCCCCTCCTTTCCTGTCACTCTCAAGCACCAACGCAGCTCCCCCTCATTCTGACTGTCTCGCTAGGCCTAGCCGTCTCTCGTGGGCTGTGCACGCATCTGTCTTTTCCCTTGCTCCCGGCTCTCTCGTGCGCATGCATCTGTCCCGGCAGGGCGTTCCTGGCTGTCTACTGCTTTGTCTGTCCACATCTGCCCTGGTCTAAGTGTGCCGGAGTCTCTCTGGCCGGCTCATTGTCCATCCTGTTGTGTGTCTCTCTTTGTTCCGAGCCTCTCTGTGCGGCCGCCCCCCCCTCTCGCGTCTCTCCAAACCGTCCGGTATGTTTGCCTTTGTGGATTTCGGTCTGTCTCTTTTTCTTTTCCTTTCTGTCTCTCTCCCTCAGCATCTAGGAGTCAGAAATTTGACTCCAGGCCTGTAGCCACCACCTCCTCCCTGAAACTCATCTCCTCCCTCTCCTCCCTCTTTCCCCCCTCTCTCTCCCTCTCTCTCTCTCTACAAAATGGGAAATGAGAGAGAGAGAGAAATGCACCATGCAAAAGATCTGTATGTGTCACAACTACCCCGGGGGGGGGGGGGATCTAGTCTGCTGCAGGGGTCCGCAAACTCATAGACGCTTCGCAGGGATTATTCCATAAGAGGAACACGAATTAGATGGTGTGGAGAGGCCGCTTTGGGACTAAGCCTAGAAGGAGGGCTTCGGAATGCAAACGGTTAACTGGAAATTAGATACAATGAAACAAAACGTATTTCCATTCCGAAACGCAAATCAAATGTATCAAAAATAGAATATTTGCACCAAAGATACAGTCACAAAAACACATGAGAAATGCCCACTGAAAAAAGGATCATGGGAATTGCAGTTTATTAACCAGAGGGCTGCTTAGAATGGATTTAATTAATAATAATAATTATTTTATTATTATTATTATTATTATTATTCGTGAAGCGGCAACAAATTAAAATTATTTTTAAAGAAAAGGATAAATGAATCATTTTGAATTAAACGTTTATATAGCGCCATCATATTCCGCAGCGCTGTACAAGACGATGACAGGGAAATAAATTGCAGATTATTGAGATGACCGCAGCCACCCTGATTCCCTTCCGACACCGGGCTCTGGGTTTGCCCGTGACCTGGAGATGGGTATGGGGGTAATTAAACCAGGAGAAACGTGACTTTGGCCTCGCGATAGAGGTAGTTTTGAGGGTTTTTTTGGAATAACGATGAATTTCCTGTAAAATAACTATAAAACCAGCCGTAGCACGGACTACGTGGCGCTGTCTTGCACGCGCGGACCGGCGAGGATCGCTGTTGGTTTCCGAGGGTCTGCTGCCCTGTCTTCCTGTAACACTTTTTTATTGCAGTGAGTTACTGTAAGTTACGCTCCGGTGCCAACAAAATGTCAACATTTCACGGGGAGGAAACACTGAAGAATTTCAGATTTAATATCCTGTAGCCTGAGCCGGCGTAAGCAAACAGCCCTCTGCCAGGTATTTATCTGCTGTGAAGACTCAGACCTTAATCAGTCGTCGGTCTCGTCTTAGATAAAAGAGCCGTATGTCTATCCCATGCATGTTTAATACCCTCACTGTGTTACCCTCTACCACCTCTGCTGGGAGGCTGTTCCACGTATCTACCACTCTCCCAGTAAAGTAAAACTTCCTTCCATTCCATCTCTTGTAACTTCTCTCCTCCTTTGGAATAAACGTCCCTCCTGTCCTTTATTAAGTCCCTTTAATAAGTATATTAATACCCCACATAATAATTTGAATAATTTTAAGGGTTATTTTTTTGCTGATAAATGTTGCCTTTTGGGGTATATTTCAGTCCCGTATTTTTCTCGGCGACCCCGCTCCAATACGTAGACTGTGAATGTGCTCTCCGATTACCCTCAGCCAGGTTATATGTCAGGCTTCTGGAAAGTGCAGACGTTTAACCCTTTCACCTCATCTCAGGGTTTCAGCCCGGAGACTCTGGGTACGGCGCCGCTAATCCAGGAGCGGAGTTCTGGCTCGCCCCATCTCCCAGACCCCCTAGCCGCGTCCCGCGTCTCTAAACGATTTCTAAAAACATCTTTTATATTTTACATTTAGAAATGTAAAAATTGGGCAATTCGAGCAGAAGTGTGCAAAACGGGCACCACTGAGGGTTATATAACGGGGAGGATCAGGCGTAAATGGCCTTATCACCATGGCAACCAATACCGATCAGCACGGACCTTCCATTGGCTGATATTGGGATGAAATCACTTTTCATCCGTTCCAGAATTCTCTGCACCTTTTACTGCGCTGAGCAGTAAAGCACAGACAGGTGTGTAAGGACAGGGCCATCCAGGATCTGTGCCTCGGGGCATTTTATTGGGGGCAGTAACACATTTTCCCAACATTTTAATACCGCGGCCTAGCTTTGCCGTCTTAAGCGAATGAATGAATCCCTTCTCGCCTCCTAAAACGTTCTGCTCGGCTCCTACATTCTGTATAAACGGATCGAGAATCTCGTCGCAGCCGTACAATCTGCGTTCTGACCTGAAAGACCCCGACCGGTATCAGAACCCAGCATGGCAGAGAGAGACGCTCGCTGCCGTATATGGAGGCAAATACTTTCCGCAGATACCCCGCAGGCTGCCCTAAGCAGATTGCTTCATTCCCCTTGTGAACGTGCCAGATCCCTCCAACGACCTGTTGCTTCTGCTCTGAGCGCCTGTTCTCCGCAGTCAAGCGACGCGAGGATCCCTGGATTCCTTCAGAACAACGGGATAAAACTCATGGACCACAAAGAGGAGTTAGAACATGGCAAAGTGGGGCAAACAATGTGGGGCAAAGGCCTGGGTTGGCCCAAGCTGATTGAGATCAATTTGGATTCACCGACCCCTGTACTGGTCTTTTTATCCCCAAAATCTAGAAAGAAAAACCCGCCAAGGTCTTATACCTTGGTGACCATAATGCCAACCACATCCAAAATGTCTATGTGTTGTAGACAGGGCCGGACTGGCGATGACGAGGTGGCCCTGGCACAAAGGCCAGCAACCACCTGATGTTGGTGGTCGCACACCATAGTAACCAATCAGCCGGTGGAGCGGTAGGTCGGGTGAGCGCATGGCACTGTCGGCCAGTGGCCAGATGGTCGGTCCGAGTCTGGTTGTAGAGACAAAATACTTAATTCCCAAAACATAAAAAATGGTGGACGGTCTCCCCTGGCCGTAGAGAAAATGATCTCGATGAATTAATAATAAAGTTTATCTAAGGACAGGGACACATGGTCAGACTGTCAGAGGTAAAGTTTCTACTGTAAACGCTAATGGGCTCTCACAGAGCTTTAGAGCTCTCTGTGGCTTAGAAGGTCTTCTTCTAGTAATCAGTAACATATAGGTCTCAATGCTCGGATGTTGTCATAAGGAACCTCTTCATCAGTTTCTCAGTCTGAAAATTAGAATTTGTAGAGGAGCAAGATGTTTCTTCTCCGATTTATCAAGGCGTAGTAAAGCGAGCTCTGTATATTATACATTCTATAGAAGAACATCACAATCTGAAATGTTCCTCCACTCTAGTACATCTTACTCACTAAGGGCAGGAACAAAAAATGTCAATGTTAAGAAGGAGAAAACAATAGAAATACAACAACAACTAAAAAAAACACGCACAAAATAAAAAAATAAAAAAATAAAGAAACTTGAGAAGCCGGAGAACTGAAACTTTGAGATTGTGGTCACTTATCACTTAACACGTGTACGTTATCTCCTAGTCACTAGTGAGGCAAGGTTTCATAAGGATGATCTAACTGTAACACAATCTGCCCACTCTCAATCCTTTGAGTTACGGAGAGGCAGCCGTGACACAAAGGCAGGAGGAACGTGGTCTATAACCCGTCCCGAGTCACCCTCTGGGACTTCTGAAGGTCAGTTCATCTTTTCCTTACAACGTTTGGTTCCATTCTGACGTGGCCAGATCAAAGAAAAGAGTAACGATGGGCAACAGAAACATTCAGGCCAGATGAAACCCTTCTCTTCTCTAAAGTTGAGTTGCAGAATCAGTCTTCACTTCCGTATCAGGATTACATCATTTTTGGAGAGGTGGTGGGAATGTCTGCTCTTATTTAACGCATGAGGTCATGAATCCAAATTAGTATTGAGGAAGTAAATAAAATGAAATTCAATCTTCTTAAATGTGGATTAAACTCGTACAAAAGGCGATAAAGCTCTAATTCTGGCCCTCGTGGGAACCATGACTTGACCATACTTCATCATGTGTTTCTAAATTGGGGTAAGAAGAAGAGATAGAGCTATTGTCCATGAACCTAAAATTTAGGGCCATCTTGAAAGTTTCCAAGTAGATCATTATTTTTTTTGGGGGGGAACCGTGCACTCGATACATAAAAGGTACTACAGCACCCCAGAGATTTATACCATGTGGGGTATCATACAGTTCTGTAGCGACCTGGAGACCCCAAGATTAGAGTAAAAGTAAAGAGACTTCAGCACATACCTCAGAAGAACACTCCTATGGCACATCTGTGTCTATATTAAAGAATGAGTATTGCTTGGTGTAAGCGATTTAAGTCAACTTGAAAGGACTCAGCAAAGCCCAAACTCATCAATTGAAGTGAAACACCTGGATTCCAATATCACGTCAATAGACGTCGCGTTCATCTCCATTGCAGTCCTGTTACTGTCGAGATGAACTTGACAACCGCCAAGCTGGCCATCAAGTCTCTCAGTCGAGTCGGACATGGAAGAAGGGGGTCGTGTTTGTAAGAACGTTTGTCAGTCAAGTCTATGGTCTGGCCTGTCAGTTGAGCCGACGATCTAGACCGTTAGCTTAATTGAGGTTAATCAGTTCCAAGTCAAGGTGCCTCTTGTGGAGACGAGTCGGTTCTGTCGAGTTGGAGATGGATTTTAACTCAATTACCAACTCAACTCTGGTTTTGGTGAGAAAGTCACAATGTGGCAACCTGACTTTCAGAGGCGCAAAACTACGTTCTTGGAGGTCATCCTCCATAAGACCGAGCGGCATGCCCCGTTTTGGTGATAAAATATGTGATTGGTCACCCGCTCTGATTATCAGTGATACAAAAAACAACCTTACTTTCTTAGCTCTGTGTATGATTTATGACATCACCCAAATGCAAATGATGTATTATAACAGTTATTTTGCATGTGATGTCGCTGTTCTTTGATGTATACATTCCTTTGGAATTCTGCAGTGATATTTCTTATGCTAATCACCAAAACGTGACATTTCTGAATGTATTTTGTGTGTTCGCCCCGAGCCCTCCAGCCTTGAATTCACACATAGAGGGGTAAAGTGTGTTACAAGTGTAACAATAACAGGTTTGTGGGATAAAAAGGTTGTGTATGCATTGTTTTCAGTGACTGGGGTTGTGTTTAATTATAATATTTATATATAAGGATGCCACGTACAGGGCGCCACGTATAGGATGCCATGTATAAGGCGCCACGTATAAGACGCCACGTACAGGGCGCCACGTATAGGATGCCACGTACAGGGTGCCACGTATAGGGCGCCACGTATAGGACGCCACGTATAGGACGCCACGTATAAGACACCACGTATAGGGCGCCACGTATAAGACACCACGTATAGAGCGCCACGTATAAGACGCCACGTATAGGATGCCACGTACAGGGTGCCACGTAAATGATGCCACGTATAGGACGCCACGTATAGGATGCCACGTATAGGACGCCACGTACAGGGTGCCACGTATAGGACGCCACGTATAGGATGCCACGTATAGGACGCCACGTACAGGGCGTCACGTAAAGGGCGCCACGTATAGGATGCCACGTATAGGATGCCACGTATAGGACGCCACGTACAGGGTGCCACGTAAAGGGCGCCACGTATAGGATGCCACGTATAGGATGCCACGTATAGGACGCCACGTACAGGGTGCCACGTAAAGGGCGCCACGTATAGGATGCCACGTATAGGACGCCACGTATAGGATGCCACGTATAGGGCGCCACGTATAAGACACCACGTATAGGGCGCCACGTATAGGATGCCACGTATAGGGCGCCACGTATAGGATGCCACGTATAGGACGCAACGTATAAGACGCCACGTATAGGATGCCACGTATAGGACGCAACGTATAAGACGCAACGTATAAGACGCCACGTATAGGGCGCCACGTATAAGACGCCACGTACAGGGCGCCACGTATAGGATGCCACGTACAGGGCGCCACGTACAGGGTGCCACGTAAAGGGCGCCATGTATAGGATGCCACGTATAGGATGCCACGTATAGGACGCCACGTACAGGGTGCCACGTAAAGGGCGCCACGTATAGGATGCCACGTATAGGACGCCACGTATAGGATGCCACGTATAGGACGCCACGTATAGGATGCCACGTATAGGACGCCACGTACAGGGTGCCACGTAAAGGGCGCCACGTATAGGATGCCACGTATAGGACGCCACGTATAGGGCGCCACGTATAAGACGCCACGTATAGGGCGCCACGTATAGGATGCCACGTATAGGGCGCCATGTATAAGACGCTACGTACAGGGCGCCACGTACAGGGCGCCACGTATAGGATGCCACGTATAGGGTTTGGCTCATAATGTGTGTAAATAGCACAATAAGGCAGGATACGGCCGAAAATGACCAATAATAGAATTTCCTCATTGATTTTAATTTTCGACCTGTACGAGCAGACGGAGCCTCGGCAGGTCCCTCCGTGTCTATATTCAAGGTAGGAATTTACAAAAGGGTAGGAGAAGGGGACTCGGGCTAGGACTGCCACCGCAGGCAGATTCCAGGAGCGGTGGGCAAGCAGCCAGTTTGTAGATAAACAACTTATTTCCAGTCTGAGCTGACACAGGAGAAATGAGGACATAAAAGGGACAAAGCTGGACAGTGAGAGTGCCTGCAGTCTATGAACGTGATTATTCAAACAGGAAATTCAAGATTTTTCTGTCATAAAATGTCCTTTTTATATGTTAATCGGGGGATTTAAAAGTGTCTCTTTCTCGGTATGGGTTACAATTGGGACCGTTGTGCAAGTTATGGCCTAATTTTGGATTGGTATGGGGTTCAGGGCAGATGGGTCTCAAAGTGGAAAGATACCTCCCTCCCTTAACCTTGGGGAAGACGGCCAGACCGGGAGATTCACCAAGATTGGAAAGCCTTAAATGGCCCAAACCTCCATGCTAAATCTACAGAACCTCTTCACTTATAGGAGTGGCCATTGACCAACTGGGAACGACTCGAGAGGACCAGTACAGGGCTCTTAGGGTTGTTGCCCCAGTTGGGAGAGTTGAGAATTATAAATTGTCGCTTAATTCACAGCCATAATGTTCCTTTTATTTCTTTTTTCCAGGAAACAAAGAAAAATATTTATCCATTGGGGTCATCGCTTCCTGCTTCATTTCTTCAAAGGGTTCCAACTCAGGAAGCTCTCTTAGGAACATCATAAAATGATGGCCGAGAAAGCAGATATTTTTAGATAGCGACACAGCTGATGAAAGTATTGTTGGTAATCTCCGTATTTAGCTTTCATGTTACCCCCGTCCAACTGGAGCTAACCCATCCCAAGAGGGCCGATTATTACAGTCCTGTCCGACGCATGTGGTCACCAAATGAGACCCCACAGTTCGTAGGGGATTGAAGAAGCAGATACACCGGAGAAGATGACTTCTAATGGCTGCACTTTTAATTAAACCATATGTTTGGGGGTTTTATTGGCCCAATGTAATTGTGGGCTTGTCTTGTCTTTTATAGTAAAAAAAAAAGTTTAAAAACACAAGAAAATGCATGATGGTAGAAGGAATATCCCACGGTCCACATCACTCTCACGTTAGCCTCCTTAGCTTTTGGGAGGTATGACATAAGTATAAAGAAGGGTAATAAACTGACCTTCCATTGATCTTTCGGAGCCTGGGAAACGGGGTTTAGACAAAGGCATGTTGGATTCACAAGCCAGGGAGGTATGGGCACAAAGCACAACACAAAAAAAGAGCAAAAACATTGTAAAATATACGACTTTCCCAGGAGAAACCAGGTTTCAAGCCATAGCCGTAATCTAATTTTAAGACTAGATTCCCTAAAAGCTTTGGTTAATCGCGTATCTGGATTTACATTGTCAGATAACAGATAATAAAAAGACGATAAGAAGTTATTTGATTAGGAAACAAATCATAAAGGCGTTGAATCGAAATCTCGGCTCCCGGTCATGTAGGAAGCAGTGACACCAAGTGGCCAACATAGTCTCAGGGTAATTGATATCTTAATTACTGCGTTCAAACATCTGTAAAACAGGCTGGGAATGTCGATTCCCTCAACATTTTAAGGATATATCAAAGATTCCGGCTGGGCTTCGCACAATGAAGGGCAGCTGCAGAGTTTTGCGACTCTGTAGTCTTTCATTTACATGCGGGCACTGGGAACAAAGTGTTCAAAACTCGGTTGTGTAGTCAATGAGCTGGCCCAAGGTGAGGGCAAAATCTCTCACATCTGGGTTTTCTATTACTTGTTTGCCCAAACCGGATTATATATGGGGATAAACCGATTGGGGTCACTTAGCACCTTAGACTTGTGAATAGAATGGAAGCGCCATTGAGAGCTTCTAAAGGTCCCTAGTCAATGAGGACTTACTTCATACACGGACTGGTAAAACTTTAAATTAATCTCACAAACCCAAATATGGATTTCGAAGGGCCAACATAGCCCTTAACCCAAAAGAAACTCACCAGGGTTGGTCCTCCACAATGAATAGTCAAGTTGACCTGATGGTTTTTTCATCTCAACTCATCAACTTTCCATCAGCTTCCACCTGGGTCCAATTGCCAGGGAGTCACGCTAGGTTTGAATGAACACCCCCAGTAATATTGCAACAGAATTCCCAACTGTGAATACCCAAGGGGGTAATTATCTCTATATATATCTGGGAATTCAGACCAACTTGGAGATGGATGACAACTATGAAGCTATAACTATAGCTAGGCCTGGGAGATACAAGTCTGTGGTAGGACATACATTTGCGCATCACCAATTTGTTATGAAGAGATTATAATTAATTATATGACGCTCACCTGCTTTTCCCGTCTCTTCTCTTAAGCCATTTCCTGAGAAGCCCCCGACGTCTCTTTGGTGAAGCACTGGGAGTCGAGCAGTTTGACCAAGCCTCATCTTCGCTGGATGGAGTCACCTCAATAGCCGGGGGCTTTAATGTTCTCCCTGAACTCTCAACTTCACTTCCTCCTCCGGACGCTGGCGACCTTTGACCTTTCTTCAGTTTGAAGCGCCGGCGCCTGGCGCTAGGGGTAGAGGAGCGTGACCAAGACTCTGGAGGCTTCAAAGATGGTAGCTGCCTGAGAGTTTCCATGGTTACTAAGCCTATGAGAATTGTTTATCTTTTCCTGAGTATTAGTTCTTTTATAGAAACAGCAATTTTCTCCTGTAGGTCTTCAAGAACATAACAAACTAAAAGATATCCATTTTGGTCAAAAACACCGAAGATCTTTGGAGTGGTCCCTTTGGATTCCAGGAGATCCAGTATCAGAAGCTGCCATCAATGTCCTTTAACGCCAGCAGGATCTCCAAATTTTAACAGCCATGCAGTGCCATTAAGCACAGATGATTCCGATAATATCCATTCATAATAAGCATTGGTTGGTTACGGATCCCGTAAGACCAACCCAGGAAACAGTATTCCGAAGAAAACCTAATTATAGAAAGAGTGCCAATAATATCTTTGGTTAAAATCATATGGAAAATTCTCCATGCTGAACAAGACTTTTTGTACCAAATGCTGCATTCCCGTCACATCCTCACATTCCAAAAGCAATAAAGCGTCTTTAAGGAATTCGGGCATTCTTGGAAATAAGAAAATGTAGAATTTTGTCTAATTTTCTTTAGATACAATTTCTGAAAGCCAGCCTTGTAGGTCAGATTCTTTGTCCACAGACCAATGCCGTGTTTTCTGCTCGGCCGCGCTGTCCCCCCTCGCCGTGTTTTATCTGTGAATGACATCATAAGCGGTAAATCATAAAACACTCGAATTATTATTATGTCTTCTTTTGACAAAGCCGTTAATGAAGTCATGTCATTGCTGGTAATTTGCAAGTCTCACGGGCAAAGGCTTAATTGTCAGTTACCTGGCAGGAAAACTGGGAAAGGGGGTCGTAAAATAAAACTGTCAGGCCGCTTTCATAATGGAAGAACTTAATTAACAAGAAGGGTAACAGAAGGGCCAACTTTCCTCGTGTGCCTGAGACGCAGGGACAGTCTCGGACAGAGGTTATTATTTGACCCAAATTAAACTTAAAACTGAATTACAACTTTGCTTATTCCTGTTGTGTCTCCCCCTCTCATAGTTCTCCTTCCTGCCCTAATACCCCTGTATTTCCCCCAGTTTCCTTGTACAATGTACTTTTCCTCCGTAGTTTTACTATATATGCCCTCCTTACCTCCTTTTCATTTATTCACCCATCTGCCTCCTCTTTTCACCCATATCGGACCCTCTCATCTCCCTTATACTCGTCCAAAATCTGCGTGTCTGCTCAAATAACTGCTCTCACTCCCGTCTTTCCTCATATTGGCCCCACTTCTTATCTGCCTCCTGTACTTGACTTTCTAAACCTGCCAAATATGACCGTTTATTTACGAAACCCCTGTGACTCACCAGATGGGATGGTGAGAGCAGACACGTCTGCCACAGAAAGACTAATATCTTCTAATATATATATATATATATATAGTTACCGGCTTTTATATTTAGCAACGAGTATTTCCCGTAACAAATAGAGCAATGTATCAAACAGAAACACACAGAAAAACACAGACAATTAAACACATACATTGTATCTTTTTATATTTACATCTTTATATCCAGAGAGGTCTGCGGAGACCAGAATACGGGTTAGCATCTTTCAGTTTGCCAGCAGCAAGCGGCACCAAAGGGTTAAATTTGAGAAATTGTTTCCAGTCCACAAGTAACTCCAAAATATCAGGTTCCTCAATACAGAGCAACAGGATTTCCTGTTCAACTGGGGCCGCTCGTGGCATGTATACTGCAGTGATGCGTTACCCTGCATACATCTTTAGTACATAATGCTAATGGATAGTAATATATAGCCCGACATTTCAAATAGCTGAAGAAGGACATCGGGGCTTTTAGGGCTGTAGAACCCCATGATACCTTCATACTCAACAAACATTGTGAGCTTCTAGAAAAGAGGAGCATCAGGGATCGGGACTGGCCAAACTAAACAGGGACACTTGGGGGGTATGCATTCAGGATCCCCTGAAAGGAAGCTCAGTCCAGTAAGTGTAACTCAATCCTACCCTCAATTAGCCCGTGAAACAGGTACGACACCGCCGACGCTACCGTATCCCCTGCAACAGCTGCCGAGAGTGTTTCCGAATTTGATGCACCATCTGTTTCTCTACTCCCCATGCATTTCTTTTTGAGCAATTAACCTCTCCCTTCACGCACCGCTCCGTCGTATCATCGACCCTAAAATATCCCCCTCTTTCCGGGGCGGCAGGGGTTAAAGCAGAGGTGGATTGTTACTGGACAAACAGTTGAAGTGACCCGGTGCGAAAATCCATCAGCGCCGAGCGTGGCCTGAAGAAGACAATGAAAGGCGGAATGGAAAGTGTCTTGTGTTTGGTTTGTACCCTCGTGACTTCTTACCCTCCCTCTGCAAACATATTTTTTTCTTAGACTCCCTGAGGCATTGGAAGACATAGGGGTCCCGATGCCCCCCCCCCGCGGGGACCCTCTCCACACACACCCTCTGCGGTCTGCACTCTCCACTACGACATTGCCCTGAAAATGAATTCCAGTTACGCCAATATCTCCCCATGCCGTATCACCCACTACCTACCCTCCCCGCATTCCCGTTAACCCTTCGCTGAAGACACGGGGTGTCCCGGCCTCTCCGAAGCATGGAAGTTTTCCCACTGACCTTGTCGCTGATAAAACCACGAAACACCATAACGTTCCCATGGTCAGTCCCAGGCGTATAACAGCCTTAACATTCATCGCGGCACATGCTGCCAGACTCCAAAGGGTTAACCATTACAGCTTTTCCCCAGGCGTTCATAGGCTAAGGTTTCGTTCATTAATCTCCCGTCTGTTTCGGGAGTCGGATCATTGGTCCATTAGTCAATTTCTTCCCCCCCTCTGCAGGAAAGACCTGCAGTATACATGGATTCATTGTAAATGCCAGAGGGATGGGCATTGTCTAGCTCAACCCTCTTTGGCACGGTACGGGTTAACCTTGGCAATAACGGATTACTATTTATGGGTTTATAACGCGATGCGCTTTTGCCTGTAACGGGAATGTCAGCGAAACGTCCCCACATGCCGGATGTTTCAGCCTCGGGACTCTGCGCTTTACCCTTTGCGTCTACGGTTAAGCAATAAGTCCAACGGCAGACTCATTCCACTACGACACAGAAGACTTTTAAAAGACATCATCTAAAACTAGAGGTTCAGAAACTTAGATGTAACACAAGGAAGTTTTACTTTACTGAGTGGGTGGTAGATAAGTGGAACAGCCTCCCAGCAGAGGTGGTAGAGGGTAATACAGTGAGGGTATTAAACATGCATGGGTTAGACAGACGGCTCCTGAATCTAAGACGAGACCAACGGCTGATTAAGGTCTGAGTCTTTACAGCGGGAGAAACGGGCGACTAGACAGGGGCCGAATTGGGGAGATCCGCCGGCAAATTCTACGATTCCATAGTACTAATTGTCCTGCAGAAGAAAATATACCCCTGCTTCACTTTTTTGGCCCTGTTAATCTAAAAAAGGCTTATTTTTGAATACCAGAAGCGTATCGGGCGGACACTTGCCCGTCTTTTATGTCGCCGGTCTCTTCTCTATCCATGACGTCGGAGGGCCGGCTGGCGGAGAGTTACTTTATAGGAACAACGTAAGAGTCTTTGGACAATCCAAGGATACGTTGATAACATTTAAAAAATCAAGGTTGCTTGTAAAACGTGTCTGTCCTCCCCGGGTGGATCGAGGCTACACCACCACTATGTCATGTGTTTAAAGCTTTAGGTCCGCTTAAACCTTTTATTTTAGTTACCTGCAGTCTTAACGCAAACGCCCACCTACTCATGAGCCCCCGGCGCTCTTCAGCATCTTCCCTCGAGTCCTCCCGGTGCTCCGAATATTACAATGATGATCTGAGGCAGATGATTGATATTATATGATTTTTTGGGCCGGCTTATTATTATAAATTAGATGTCTGTACAATATAATTTACATCTATTCACTGCCTGTATTATATTTTTGTTGTTTTTCTGTCCTACTCCTCCATATAATGTCTGATTTATCCTATTATCATCCATACAGCTTCCTGTCTGTCATTTCCTGTTCTCCCTTCTGTTACTTCCTGTCTGTCCTTCGACTTCTTTCTTAGAGCTTCATGATTGTCTTTCTTTCTCCTCTTTTCCATTGTTTCTCCTCTCTTTTATTTTCTTCTTGCCCTTTCCTTCCCGTATGCAGCTTCCTTCTTGCCATTCACTTCCCTCCTTGTAACTTCCTGTCTGCCCTTCTCTCCCCTCCCAGCAGCTTCCTGTCTGTCTTTCTCTCTCCCCTTGTATTTTCCTGTCTTCTCCTCATTCTGCTTTTCGCTTCTCACTCTCCTTCCTTTTTCCTCTACTTGTAGTGTAAGGGGGGTCCCCAGGTCCAAGGGCCACGAGGGCTTTTTTAATGCAGAAATGGGCCTTTTGCTGCTGGCACTGCTAACAGTCCACAAAAAAGAGAGACCCCCTTTCCGCGACATGCAGGGGGCTTTAACACGTTGTCTTACGCCTTTGCTTCAGACTCTTGTCTTAGTAGACATTTCCCTTTTCTGACATCAGAACATGAAACCCAAGCCACGCACATTGTCTTTGACGGTTCCTGTTCATGCCTTGTTCCCCCCCCCATGATATGTTATTAAAACACCTTCAGTGAATTTCCCCTGCGGGCAAAGTGTATTTATTACGGGTTTTACCCATGTCAGAGCAGCCTAAGGATTTATTAATAGCCTCCTTATAATATGCCCAGCAGTAGTCGAGGTTTTCCGATTTAATTATCATGCGCAAAATGAGGCTTCGCTGTAAACATATAGCTATTAATCATTCTGTGCGAGACCTCTACGTGCCATTCTGGCCTCAGAAGGGTTAACGGGGCATGTATGTTATTCCTTATCTAGAAAAGACTTGGATACATTTAGGGCCAGACTGGGGATGACTAAGAGGCCTTGGCACTTTAAGGCCAGCGGCCGCCCAATGACATACTACTGAACCAGATCTGACCCGGTAAGTATACGGCCACTGGCTCATGAGGCATCAGCCATATCGCCAGTGCAGGCCTGGATATTTCTAAATATTTTAGCGACTATCCAAAAAAAAATAATAATAATAAAAAAAAATAAAAAATATGTATATATATATATATATATATATATAAATAAGTATACAATATAAATAACTAATATATAAAAAATATATAAAAATTATATAAATATATATATATAAGATATAAATATATAAAATATAAATATATGTATATAAAATATATATAAAAATAAAATAAATATAAAATATAAATATATAATATATAAAATATAACAACATATATAAATATAAAATATATATATAAATATAAATTATATAAAGTTTCAATGGTAACAGATATTTGTTTCACTGAGGACTTAGTTGCACCAAGAGTATTCTGCAATCATTAGTTGAGACATTTCTATTTTTCATCAAATTCAAGAAAAAAAAAAAAAAAACCTAAAGAAAAACTACTTGAAGGGGGAGCATCTTGGGTCTATTAAACATTTTATATTTCAAGCACCTGGAGAAAGAATCAGAATGTTATCTACCCTTGAATGTGGAGCCGGCAATAGTCTGCTACAAACTTTTTACAATCACGCATCCCTAATAATACATTTTAGATACCGTGGTATCTCTTAAATGTGCACAATTTAATTAACTCTTTCCTACCATATGCCTTTAATTGAATTCATTAGAAAGGTAATAAAGTCTTCCTCTAGCCCTTAGGGGACAAGAGTCAAAAAAAACGAAAAATTACAAATTAAAAAAATAAAATTTATCTGGAGAATTTTCTAATTCTGTTAATAAAGGGTTAACAAATAATAAATATTTAAAAAAAAAACAGAATATTCTGCCATTTTTTAAAATAAATATCCTGTTTGGAAGGGTAAATCCGATAACCCTAACCAGTTTATCCCCAATTACTGTATACGGTATGTCGTGGTAATCGAATACTCATGTGTTAACTCTTTAATTGCCGGAGAGGTAGCCATCGCCTCTCAAAGGCCTTTATGTGTTAATGTCCCTTTAAGAGAACCCAGACGTATGGCGTCCTCTGCTGCCGCAAAAGAGATAATTCAGTAACGCTATGATGGAGGATATGGCCCGTTAACTCTTTTGTATCCACATAAGAGTAAGGAGACACAGTAACAATGCAAATTACACCTGGAGGGATATAGTTCACTGGGTGCAAGAGCTTACAGTCTACAAGGAGATATCCTTAGCCACAGGGAAAAGGAGTTTCGAGTGACCTGCTCAAAGTACATAGGACAGAATCTGCCCCTAAAACCCCCCTCCTCACCAAATTAGCCAAATGGCGACTATTTCAGTTCGTTTTTACCCCCCCCCCAAAATACGGCGGGTATCACAAGTGCATGTCTTCTTTCTCTATAACAGTTTCAATCAGGTTAGTTTTAGGCTACCCCAGTCCCAACCAGTGCAGAAAACCCTGTCCATTGGCACAAACTCGGCACCGTTGTGTGCTGCAGCATCATTTTTGCCCTGGCCTTGGCAAATAAAAGAACTAAAGAAAGTTTTAACCCAGTTGGTGCCGGAGAGGTGTGACTGTAGGAACTGGAAAGAATACATTGTGCGTGGAGTTAAAGAGTTAATCATTGGCGCTCTTACCTGTGCTCGCGATCGTTGGCTCTGTGTCACAGGGTTGGGATGTGGGGCGCTTGCTGTGTTTTTGCCCCCTCCTTTAGAACGGTAGGGTAATTAGCTCCTCTCCCAAATGTCCAGATCATCATAATGCCTCCTCGGTGGCCCTCGGGGGCCAGGAGTCCCCGCGTCTGGTGACTTGTGTCATTAAAGCATGGACCCCGACGCACTAGGCACAGTTGCTCTCACACACTACGTCCTCCTCTCTCCTCTCATCCTACTTTTCCTTCTCACTCCCCGCCTCTCCTCCTTTTATCACTTCTACTGACAGCTCCCCCCCCCCCACCCCTTCCCATTTGCTTCCCAGCCTGTAGAGTTTTCTCTTTACGTCTCGGGGTAATTGCATGTGTTTTCTTTCTCATTTTCTCTCCTCTCCCTAGTAGGTTTTCTTTCCAGCTACAGCAACAACTGCCCCATGCATGGGGTTAATAGGGTTAAAGGGGTTAATGGGGTTAACCCCCTTCTGTTTCACTCTCAATATCTCGTCCCCTCCCTTTTAAGTCCTTTGCCTGTTTGCTTTTCTCTCTTTTTTTGTCCCTATTTTCATTATCCCTCCTTCCGACCTCCCAGCCCCATTATAAAATCACCTGCACCATCTATCTTTTGTAATTTTTATCCAATCGGGTTCCTGCGTTCCATCGCCAAGGTGACCGGTCAAGAGATGCAGTCAGTGTACCAGAACATGCTTCCCGTGTCTCTGAGTATCGGGTTGATGGAGACCCTTGTGTGTGTGTTTGTCACAATGTAATCTAGTGGCAATAACGGGCCATGTTGTAATTAGATGTAACGTAAGGATGTTTTACTTTACTGAGAGGGTGGTAGATAAGTGGAACAGCCTCCCAGCAGAAGTGGTAGAGGGTATGTAAACATGCATGGGATAGACATATGGCTCCTGAATCTAATGAGGAGACCAACGACTGATTACTGTTTGAGTCGTTGCCCTGCATTTTATTACATTTGCCTCTAAAACGATTTACCTAGAAATCCCCATAATATGATTTTATTCGAGCGGAATATCTAAGATGTTACGTTGTTACAATTACTTCCAACTTAAGGGTTCTAACTTTAAAAATAGGGCTCATTTGGGGGTCCGTCACTACAATTTTTTATGATTAATATTGATAGATACATACACACTTACACATACACACTCATGCTAACACACAGCCTCTAACACACACACATACACACTAACTCATTCCCTTTAACCCACACATACACACTCATGCTTACACACACACATACACACTCATTCTTACACACTTACACACACACCCTCTAACAAGCACATACACATATAATTATATCATGTTGAAGAACTACAAATCTCACAATCCCCATGTGGGTATTATAGTTTGCCATCCCCTCTAAAAACACAGGCTGTCAAACCCTCACTCAAATTTCTTTTATTATTAACTATTAACATTCTCTGCATTTCAAAGTGTGATCAGGAAAGCCCGACAAACTTATCTGTAGCAAGAAAACACATCTGGAATGTAAGAGTAGGGTATTCTATGCACCAAACCTATTAAAGGTTAATTTATGTATTAATTTACAGTATGCAACATAAGTTATAAATCAACACATTACATAAAACAAATGAAGGGTTAAACAGGAAAACACTAGTTTGGAAATCCTATAATTTTCATACTATGCATTACTACAGTTTTCTAGCTTTTCATGAATTCTCTTATAGTTTTTATAGTTTCAAAAATGTATTAAAATATATCATTCATTTTTGATTCTTTAATTTCATAAAAATGTTTTTTTTTTTCCCATAATCCATGTCTTGCCGCAGCCCAAGGGCCAGAATAAATGGGAAGCGATCAACGAAAATCAAAACAATCATTTTTTTAATTCTATTACCTTTATTTCTGCCCCAGGCTGTGCAGAGTAACATTCTCTTCCTTATCATCGCAGATAAATGTCACAGCCGTCACATAAAGCTTCTCATCTGGATTCTTTTCTCCCCAGCCTGCTGACGCTTGTCCTCAGATAGGATATCGCTCAACGCGTGGGTACAGCATGATTGTCAATAGCATGGGGCAAGCTAGGAGTTCTTATCAGTCAGCCAAGGCACTTGCTGAGAACCGCGTGGGTGGTACCTGATCCTAGCCCTGCCCACTAGCACCCATATCCTGCTCATTTTAGCTTTTTCTCTGTGATTTCCAAATAACAATTGCTTTTTATGTATATATATTTTTAAAAATAATAATTTGTAATGCTACCTGATAAAACATATGCCATTCGCAAAAGAAATGTGAGCTTTCTATATTTATCAAACTTTCAAAAGATATAGGAAAGAAGTCTTTAGAGGGGGTTAATTAGCATGTGTGCTCACAATTACCAAATAAATGGTAACACAGTATAAGTATCACACATAAGTGCAACACTTTTGATCCATACATGTTTCACACAGGCATGCATAAAGGTTCCTTATATAGTTGGCACATGCCCTATATAGTTAACAAAGTGCCAGGCTGGCGGGGGTACACCCATTCCTGGCAACCCATGTATCCAAGCGATCGGTACCTGCTTAGTTTACCCAGCAAACAATGTGCTTTTTATTACACATACAAGGATCGTGTTCCTGCAGAAAAATGAATTAATTGAATTCGGACACACACAATAGGAGCGGTGTTGAGTTTCCATTAACCATCTGATTAGAGGGAGAGATTAGCCATTTATCTCCCGACTGTTTTAATTAGCTGTGAATTCGGAGCCACAGCTGCCGGGCTGGATATACAATGGAAACACCTACATTTAATGGACAACTCGTATAAAAAGATACAGTGTCTGACAAACAGGCGCCAACGGAGGACTTGAGATGTCACAAAGGTCGTCCGTTCCGACGTTAACAAAAATGGGTGCTCCCGTCTGGTTTTTGTTGATGGAGACAATTATTAAAACTTACAGGAGATCTCCAGCAGGTGAAGGCAGAAGTGCGAGGGTTTTATCTATGGGGCAGTGTAGGATTGTCTATCATATGTATCCATAAGGTGGTGATGGAAGCCCACCACCGACCTTTGCTGAACGGTAAAATTTTAAGAATTTTAAGACCCTTCTTTCCCCTAAACCCTAAGAATCTGGCTTTGGTCTAAAACTTTAAACGATGGTTTATGGGATTGAGATACTTAAGAATTCTACGGTTGGTTCTCGAGTTCTTTTATCCCTTGTAGACATGGCCGCCGAAACCAGCCCATCGACTCCACCGCTTTCCGCTTCTACGAAGTCCGAACGTTCTATGTTGTATTCAGAATCTTCTACTGGAGATTCTACTTGGCTCAAAAACCAGGAATCATTCCAGCCAAACAATACAAGTGTTTTGAGATGCAAAGGCAGCGCCAAGGGACTGGTAGGGCCACCGAGGTAGCGCCTGTGATTCTAAAATATGTCCTTGAACAGATGTTTCTTCCGTGATCTGCCGCCTGTGGACTGTTCAGCGGAACAATGTTCTCTAGGGCTCCGATACGGCAAGTAACATCGATTTCCTTTAAATTAGATCGTGCTTAGTTAATTCACTGGAAATCATTACATTTTAAAAGGTTTTGAGAAAATGTATTTTGTGTCCATAGACTTTTTGTATTAGACCAGCGGAAAAAATGAAGATTCCTTAAAAGGCTGCGGCCCTTTTTCTAATGAATTTTGTAAGCTGTAAATTATGGATTCGGTTAGAAATTAGGTAGTCGGCCATGTGTAATGGGGGGGGCTGACCATAGCTTGAAATAGCTAAACAAAACAAGACTAGAACCTTAAGTAGTCACTAAAATTCTAGAACACTGTTGGTTCGAAGATATCTAACGGTGTAGTCTAGACTCTTAAATCTCATTCCATGCGCGGATTTGTTGGGTTCTACGGGTTTTAGTATATATATCTTTGTTGAATATCTTTGTTGAAATTTAAGGTTTTTCAGACAAGCAGCAGAAGGCTGCCTACGGCTTTTCACGGTGTGTTTTTTTGTAATTTAATCTAATCTGGTCTGTTGGACACATGGCTTTTAGACGAAATCCATTTAGATTATCCTTCTGTTAAACTGGCTCTAGGTTTACATCTCGTATTAGGATCTAAGCTGATGCAGATAGCTCTGTGGTCACTCTCCACCTAAGGACACGTCTATGGTAAACGGAGACCTCGTTGACTTTAAGTTCAGCTTGGCAGAAGAGCGTGATCTTCAATCGCACCAGTGTGGTTTGCAGTGACTAGGCATCCGTAGGTGGATATTTATAAGAGATAAAGCATGATTGCACACTAAAACAGTCCCAACGGGGCTTTGCACCAAAGTCACGGATGAGATGAACTTCCAAGAGGAACACCACTGTTTGATTAACTCGTCCTTAAGAATTATAGACGCCTTGAGTTTTAATTTGGTCTCCCGCTCTTCACAAACCCTAACGCGATTCTTTGAGAGCGGCCGATTCACTGTAGACACAAGGAACAAGCCGATGAACTGAGAGTAGGAGCAGGATGTTCCTTCTCGCCATTACACGGTGCGTAGGCTGGAACTCCAGAAATAAAAGCGGATACGTTCGTAATTCAGATTCCCGGGACTGAACCGCCGCTTTTACCGAGTTCACAATAGAACTGACACAAGTAGTTTTTCTTCTTTCAGGAAAGAACAGATTTTTTTGTATCTTTACAGCCGATTCAGCGTTATTTGTTGCGACTGCACAGTATTTCTTCTTTGTTCCAGTATTCCAATCACAAAGAGAACAGATGTACCCGGTTTGAAGAGCCGTGTGGGCAAGGCAGATCCGCTGCTTAATAACAACGTCCCTAACGAACTTAGCGTCTACGTCGTGTTTTAAACTGTCAACCACTTTTATCGAAAGCATCGGGGGGGGGCACCGAAGAGGGAAGCTTAAGAATTGCTTCTATTGGAACAAGAATTACAAGAAAACACAGAAGTCGATGAGAAAACTTTTATTGAACGTTCCATCAAAACTATAACAAGGTGAGATAACACACGCTGCGGCAGTCACAAGCGGGGGATGGGACGACCAGTCAAAAGGACAACACATTGCGTTGACGACCATCCAGCGATTACTTGTAGAACTCGTGCTCCTGTTCGTCTTTCTTGATGACCGTTTTATAGGCTTTTTCAAAGTCCTTGGCCAGAACGATATATCGGTTCTCCCTGACAGCCAGCATTCCACCCTACGGGAAGAAAAGCAGGAGTTGAAGCGAAAACACGGGAAGGTTTACAGATGTGCACAGAATTAGTTTCCAAAGACAAAGCCACAGCTTGTCAAGAAAATAGAGCTTCTGATAAGAAACACCATTACTATGGCAATTACATATAAAAGGTGCTTCTAGTTTGAAAGCAGTGCCACCAATGGAATGGCCCAACCTGGAAACGCTCCACTGGTTACTAGGGTGAAAAGAACAGCTTTCTGTATTACCGGAGTTCCCACAAAGGTACTTTTTCAGGTGTTTACGCTCGTACTTCCCATCAGGCCATCTGATATCTTGCGTAAGCTTATGTTGGCTTCTAACGAAGCTTCACTTTACAGAAGGCAATAAACAGTACCAACCTCTTGACAGATGGAGTTAATGTCTGCTCCAGATATCTTATCAGGACGGGCAACAACTGAAAAGGGAGTCAAGGCGTTCAACAAACGAAGGGTTTCCAGAGATCGATCCTTTCCTAACTTAAAGCCCTACACATCAGTACCAGACTACCATCGCTTTCTTAGCATCTGTAGCCAACATGCCATACCAGCTGCGTACACACGTTGGTATCACCCATGACAGCTATTGGACATCATCATGCGTGCATGATGATGTCATTCCGACGCGTACTGATTTGCCACCACACAGAGGATCGTGCACAAGAATCCCAGAGAAGTCTTCAGGCCCATCGAAAGCCACCTAATGGCCATCCTGGCAGAAAGGCGGTAACACTTCTAAACCTTCTGATTACTAAAGCAAGCTATTCTAAAAGAGTCGGCTACTTCATCTGTAATGAAACTCAAGTGTCCGCAGAACAAACAATCAAAAGGATACAATCTTCCAGGTCAACTTCTTCAGACAAGTTCATCTTGCTCGTAATGGTGGAAAAGATTAGGCGTTTCTGTCTGCGATCAGGCAGAGGGAACTCTATTTTACGGTCTAGACGCCCAGGACGTAGAAGAGCTGGATCCAAAGTGTCTGCTCTGTTGGTTGCCATGATCACCTGGTCAGGAGCGATGATAATATTAGTATTAATAATCTATACAGGCTCATGCCAGAGCAGGAGAGACCTTAGCTTCTGGACATTAAAGCGGGCGATTTGCTCTTCGGCGCTCTACAAAAAGGACTTGAGTGGCAGACGTGAACCGTAAGGGGAAACTCACCTTTACATTCACGTTCTGATCAAAGCCGTCCATCTGGTTGAGAAGCTCCAGCAGAATTCTCTGCACCTCACGGTCAGCTGCACAGATGGACAAATCATTAAAGATTTCATTAAAGGGCTTTGTGCAACCAAAAATGCGGCTATAATTACTGTAGAAACACGAGGGGTCGTTATCTTCCCAATGCATAGATAATTCTAAATCTAAAGGGAGGATACTATCGTGACGTGTTCGTGGCCACTCACCTCCGGTTTGCGCGTCAAACCTCTTTGTTGCGATAGCATCTATTTCATCAATAAAAATGATAGCGGGAGCATTCTCTTTGGCAAGCCGGAAAACATCTCTGACCATACGTGGTCCCTCGCCGAGGTACTTCTGGACAAACTCGGACCCCACCACGCGGATAAATGCAGCTGTAAGGCAAATGGTGAGATGAAGGCGCTGACAGGAATCCCATTCTACGTAACTAAAGTTGGCCATTCTCCCATGATTTAGAGAACGCTGAATGACCGGACCAATCGCTTTATTCACACATCCTCGCTCACCTGTGGTATGATGAGCCACGGCTTTGGCCAACATAGTTTTGCCACATCCTGGGGGTCCATACATCAGTACCCCTCGGGGAGGGTCAATACCAATCTGCAAAGAGAGCAAGAGGTCATCTTACTGATAGATTTCCACAAACCTATGCTCTGTTCCATATGTGCCAGCCAAGATATAAACCAAGATAACTAGATATTCACACTAGGGGCGAGATATGAGCAACAAAAGGTGTTGAATTGTCATTCCTAATTCACACACCTGTTTATAGAGCTCAAAATGCGTCAGCGGCAGCTCAACAGCCTCCCTCACTTCTTGCTTCTGAATGTCCATTCCTCCGATATCTGAATAGAGCACGTCCGGCTTCTGATCTAAGTAATAAAGGAATGAATACAAAGTCATGGCTGGGGCATTACCATTTTCTTCCAAACTGAAGAAACAAAAAGTAGCTTGTCCTGGTGCTTGCGTGTTCTGCGCCATCATAAGAAAAACTAAAATGATTTGTCACAAGGAGACCATGACTTGATTGGGAAACACTTTAGGAACGATTTAGAGACTGTGTCCGATATAACGGATATACGGAGCAGTTACCTGATGTCAGCATCATGATGCTGCTGTCAGCCTCAGGTGGAAGCACGTCGACCAAAGCATTGCTGTGCTTGTGAAGAGCGACCGAGGCGTTGGGCTTCAGAAGCTCGCGATCAATGGTGCTCAATATCCGGACGTAGTAATTTGATCCTAAAAAGGGAGAAGAATCAGGCAGGATAGACTTAACAACCGAGTTATACTGTAGGTTCAAAGTACGAAAACAGGTTTGTCTGTTAAGAGGATCCAGCCTGTCTCTGAAGACTATTATTATTAAAGGGCAAGAACTTCCTAGGTGCGGCAGGCATATAGAGACCCCCCCCAGCGTAGTAACACGCAGTACCGGTAGTCGAGCCCACGATAGCTGTATTCTGATCCACCGCCTCCAAGAACTGTCCGATGACCAGCGGGATGCTCTGAATGCGTTTCACCTCCTCCTGCGCATGGAGGAATTCCTTCTTGAGGTTCTTCTGCTCGTCCTTTATATATTCTTCCTGAACCTCCAGAAACTCCAGTTCCTGCTGCAGTTTCTGCGGCACAGAAAGGAAAACAAACCATCAGAAAGGGATAAATAACAGCATCCCAAGACGCTTTTACTACGAACACCGGCGTCCTTCGACCAGGCGCTCTCTTTTTACTCTTCCCCCACACGTATTTTGCATCGATTCGTCGATGTTGCCGTCTCCATACCTTATAGCGACTATATAAATCTTCCAGATCCTCCGGTTCTGGTCCCAGAAACGAAAGTCCGGTCAGCGGCCGGGATGGGACCAGGGATGGAGCGTCTTCCTTTGAAAGAAACAAGAACCAAATTCAGTGAGGCAACTCCATGAGTGAGACTTAGGACTCGTCTTTGTGTAGCTCGTCACGCTAACATCACGGTTACATAAACTAAGTAATCATATTAGAATTTCACTATATATATAAATTCCCATAAACAGCCATTGATTAATATCCCAAAGGAGGATTTTAATCATACAATAAAAATATGCAGATTTCTGCCGCCCTATTAGAACGAGATCTCTAAGGGATAAAGAGACTGCTTTCCTGATATTCGTGCTTCTCGTTGCCTAAAATACTGAATAATCCCATAAAAAAAAATTATATATTTAAATATATATATATATATGTGTGTGTATATATATATATATATATATATATTATATTTATATATTACATATATATGTGGGCAGCACATGCAGCTATTGATTATTCAGCCTCAATAACCTATGTATAACTAGTTACAAATGTCAAAAAATCAGAATATTGCAGAGTATGCGGTGATACCTTTTAGTTACAAATGAGTATTTTTAGTATAATTAATATATATTTTAGTATAGTTGGTATATAATTAATATATATAAATAAAATATAATTTATAATGTTTATAAAAACGTATAATTTCTTTTTTAAATGAATCACTGACACAATTATCAGGCTTCAGCCTCTCTGATAGATATAAACATGGAGGCTTTTAGGAGATTACAATAGGCCATCCAGGCTCATGGATCGCATGAAGCACTAAATGCCCCCCCTACACCCGGCTGGGGTCACTTATTCATTAGCCGCTGTCAGCCTACACCCCTTGTTGCCCTCGGTACCTGGCCGGTGCCCTTCTCTATGATAATTCCCAGCTCTTCCATTATGCCCAGTTTCCCTGTGTCACCGTCGTCCACACAGACTTTGCTTCACTTCCGGCCCGGCGCGCTCACGTGACGCCACGCACTGGGGCATGCCGGGAGCTGTGGTCCTAGTATGACGCTTTGATAGCGGGAAGCTGAGCGAGACCAAACGCGCATGCCCGAACGAGCTGTCAGTCTGTGCTGAAGAAGCTGCGTGGAATTTAATGCTACAGGCAGTGTATTACTGTACTGATAGATATATAGATACATGGATATATAGATAGATCTCTCTCTCTCTCTATATATATATAAGCTGCCAATCAGTAGCCAGAATCGTCACCGAGAAGACCGGGATCTGCAGCTTCTCCTTAATACTATTATATTCTGTATACTGTTTAAAGAATGCATGTAAAAACAACTTAATATACAGTCTTATTCGGTGAGACCGTCAGAGACACCAAACTGTCCATTTAAATCCACAAAATGAACGGGAGACGTGAGAAATCAGAACACTTAGCTCTGTTTGCTGTCAATAGACCGATAAAATTAGGGATTATTGCCCCAAACTGTAAATTGCATTCAGAGCGATGTATTAAACCTGTGTAGCTTTTCAAAGCATACAATTTCTTGGCAGTGAACAAGTTAATAGTCTTGTATAAAAATGGATGTGGTGGGCGAAGATCCGCAGCGCTACTTGTTTGTTGTTGTGACAGTTTGTCAATGTGCTAAAATGTCTGTTATTAAAGATAAGCGCTTTGTTGCTTTGTTGGGAAAGTTTATCCGCCATCTGCACCAAACCGTGCGTGAAACAGAATCCTTTCCAAACACGTGAACATACATTCAACATACGTGTATGAAATAGCTCGGTATACGGCTAAGGGGAGGTTTCCGGGACAGAAATCATCCTAGCGACCCCCTTTCCTCTCCGGATGCCCCTCTTTCCTCCCCAGATTCTACTTTTCCCCTCCATATTCCTCCTTTCCTCTACCAATGCCCCTCTTTCCTCCCCATATTCCTCCTTTCCTCTCCCGCTGCCTCCCACAGGGTTCTACAGCCCTAAAAGCCCCAATAATGTGTAAAGAAACAGCAGGAAATGAGTTTCATAAACTGCATCAACATTTTATTCATCCAAATCCTTGATAAACATTTTTACAAGGTAACTTTTTTTTTATCTTTTGAAAATGCTTTTTTTTTTTTTTTTTATAATTTAAATGCCGGTTTATGTTTTTAAACAATTTAACAAATTTAAAGTCAAATCCACATTGATTTTAAATCATTTTATGCTTTGTTGCAAAAGGCATCGACTTCCACAAGCAGCTGAACAAGAAATTGAAGAAAAAAAAAAAAGAAAAAAAGCCACTTAAGCTTTATTGTCTTTGAATTTGTGTTTTAAGGGGGGGGGGGGTCATTTACGTTGCATGTAGAAATCCCACCAAACTGTAAAAGCGGGATTAGAACAAACAGGAATTAAGGTGCGTTCACATCATTAATTTGTAGGAAGAGGGGCAGAGTTTCCCTTTCTCCAGTTTAATCCAATAGAATCCAGGGGGAAAGCGTGTGAGTGTGCATATATGTGTAAAAATGACTATGTGCAAGCTTCTATGAACATGTGTAAAGTGCCTCTCCTATTACCGGAGACCCAACGGCGCCATGTTATTCAGTTGGAATCTTGGACGTGACCGTGTCCAGCGGCTGCCAGTGACAGTCCATGAGGGCCTCGTAGAATTCTTCGCTCTGTTCCATAAACTGTTGGTTGGCTTCGTTCACATCCAGCGCGGAGAGGGGATCTGTGGATACAAACGGATATTTTCATTGGTCCGCCTTGGTCCTGGACCGCCGTCCCAGCCTAGCAGTCCAACCACGAAGGTTTGAAGGACGTCGAGCTGGTGGTTGAGTTGAAAAGGGGCTTCAACGCAACATTGAGTTGGCTCACCCAGAATTCTGCCAAACTCAACAAGGTTTTCCAACTCAAGGGCCAACCCGACCGAGACTCAACTGCTAGCTCCCATAATCAACTGCCTAATAGACTTGGTCATCTAGTTGACCCAACTCTCCAACCATTAGAAGACTCATGAGGACCCGTACCTTCTAAAGCATCGTCTCCCATGTCTTCAGGGGTCTGAAACGAAAGAAGAGAAGTTTGCGTCACTTTCAGTGTTAAGCTGTTTGCTTCTGAAACGCCCTTCCAGGTCACGAGCGCGGATTTCAAGCTAAGAAATTAAACGATTACACGATCGACCTTCAAAGAACCGTTCCTTCAAATCCTCAGGACGAACGTATCAGAGGAACACAACGTATCCGTCAACGTTCCGGGTCTACGCAGGGAAGGCCTTACCTGCCAGGAGCTCGGCGTGTATCCGTACTGCTGGTAACTGTAGCTGCCGCTTTTAGGATCGTACTTCCAGTTGGACATCAGCTGTTGGAACTGCTGCGTGTAGTAATTAAAGGCCTGAATGTATTCATGGACTTGCTGCTGGTTGACGTCATTGGAGTTATTAGGCATCAAATTTGGGATATTAGACTTTAAAACCCTTTGGGGGGGGAATAAAAATAAGAGCGCATAAGAGAACATATATATATATATATATATATATATATATATATATATATATATATATATATATATATATATATATATATATATATATATATATATATATATATATATATATATATATATATATATATATATATATATATATATATATATATATATATGTTGTAAGCAGCTTGGAGGTGCACACTTTGTTACGTTGTGTGAAGATACACACAATACAATCAAACACTGCGTCACATTCGGTGAGAAGTAAAGCATTACCCGGTTTCTGGCTGCTTGGTGCACAACGCATGTTTCAGCCGGAACCGCTTGGTCTGGAAGAAAAACAAAAATTGCGTAAGAAACAAAGAAAAACAAAAAATGAGAGTGAAAGAAAAAACGAGAGTGAAGGAAAGAAAGAAAAGTCCTTTATTTAAGATCATAGATTTTAAATATTTTTAAACCAGGACAGTTGTGACTCTGGGTCTCGGTGACCCCTCTGTCTGTGGACCCCCCCCTCCTCTCATTCTCCAAACCAGAAGGTCTCCGCGCTGCAGTCTTTAACCCCCCCCATCCGTAATCCGTTGCAACCTCTTTTCCACGTTACTTACAAACGAAGTTCCCGGAATGTGTCGGCCGCCGAGTTTAAGCAGACATTTCTCCGCCGACTCCTTGTCGGGAAAATCGACAAAGCAATAACCGGTTAAACCCCTGGGAACGGGAAAAAAATGAAAGAAAAAAAAAAAAAACAATCATCATGAAAAACACTCAAACTACCCCAAAAGACACGGTAAGAATCCTATAGAGACAAGCGTGCAAACCACTTACAATGGCTTATTAGCCGGCACTCTGCCAAGTTTCAATCCCCAGAATACTGAAAGAGGGAGAAAACACTGCTTATACAACACGTCACAGCATCAGCGCCTCGTTTACCGCCAAGGCCCTAAACCCACCGAACCGCGCCAGTCCCGCGAATCTATACGCTCCCCGCGGAAGGGGCGTTCAGAAGGATAACCGGATACATAGACAGGAGCGCCTCAAAGCCACTGGAATAGTCCATCGGTTGCCATGGCGACCGTATCCCTCACCGCTTTGCACTAGAATGACTCGTTATAAATACTATAAAGCGGATATCGTTAATTAACCCGCGGGGCCCCCGGCTAATAGTAAAAATACTAAAGACCCCGCGGAGAGTCTTTATTTGCCCTTCACCCCCCCCCCCCAGCCGCTGCCATAACACTCTCCCAGCATCCTCACCCCGTCACGCGGTGGCGGATTATTTTGACGCCGAGGATATTTTCTCCCTGGGAAGCGAAGGCTTCGGTGATGAACCCCTCGGTCATGTACGGCTCCAGCTGCCGGGCAAAGAGAGTAATAAAAAAAATGCTCTGTTATAAATGCCCCCCGGTACCCCAGCCCCATCCTGATACCCCAAGCAGCTATACCCAGAGTACTACCGCTTCAGCCTAAATCCTATGGTCTGATCCCATAGGGTATCTCCTGCACCCCGACTGCTATACCATGTCGGTACTTCGCTAGGAACACGTATGTGTTACCCCCGGGTACTATAGTATTAGCATAGGTGGCAGTAATATCTCAGCTTCTATACATTAGGTGCTGTTACTCTCCACCCAGCTTGTATACCCCAGGCATTATTACTCTGGTACACCACCCAGTATTAATACCTCCGTGTACTCTGGGCATTGTGACCCCATCCTGCTGGCATTAATATTACTATTAATACAGTGCCATGGCTGCCATACCCCTGGCATTAATACCCTGTCATCTACACTCTGGGTATTATTACTCTACCCCGGCTGCTATACCCTGGTAGTAATAGCATGGCATCTACGCTCTGGGTATTATTACTCTGCCCCGGCTGCTATACCCTGGTAGTAATAGCATGGCATCTACGCTCTGGGTATTATTACTCTGCCCCGGCTGCTATACCCTGGTAGTAATAGCATGGCATCTACACTCTGGGTATTATTACCCTGCCCCAGCTGCTATACCCCTGCTATTTATACCATTCTACGTCCGTATCACTGACCTGGGTATTATTACACTGCCCCCCAGCTGTTATACCCCGGATATTAATGCCCCCGATTGTATACCCTCTGTATTAATACTCTGCCCCGGCTGTAATACCCCAGGTATTATTGTTCCTGCTTCTATGCTCTGGGTGCCATTACTCCGCCCCAGCTGCTCGCATATCCTGAGTATTATTACCCCGCCCGGGTATTATTACTCCCGGCTCCGTGCCTCAGCCCCCTGTACCCCCCCAGGCCCTTACATCGCCCATCCACAGGCTCGCCATGCCAGCTCCTGGCTCCGGCCTTGATCCCGCACGGAAACACAGACTTCACTGCGCAGTCGCCGAACGCAGAGCTCTGATTGGCTAGACGGCGGCTCATCAACAGAATAACTCCTACTTAATACGGGACAGACAGAGAGAAGGTGGGGACCTGATCATTCCAACCAATCACAAAGCGTCTGCGTTCATCAACGGGCAAGGAAGTTCCCGCACGTGCTGACTTCACCAATAGGTAGAGAGGGGCGTGTTACCGAGGGTAAGGGTGCTGCTTGAGCCAATGGAAGGAGAGGGGCGTGTCACTCTCTCCAATGCTGTGTTATTATTATTGTTATTATTATGTTTATCATTATTATTATATTTTTAAGTATTATTTATAATAAATAATAATATTAATATGTATTTTTATATTTCATTCTAATTATGATGATTATCCTTTATTTGTATTATTATTATTATTATTATTATTATTAGCATCTTATTATTATTATTAGTATTATAAGCATATTTTATGATTATAAATGTCACAAACGTCTAAATTCTAACGGATCGCGAGAGCAATAACCCACAACCGATACTATATATATATGCTTATCTTCACTGTCACCCGACTGGAATCACTGCAGAACAAAAATAGGAAAAATTCTAAGAAAATAATATTATAATTAGACCATCATAAATCATAAAAAGTTGAGAATATTAATACGATAAAATAATTAAATTTAAAGTTATTTAAAAAAAATCACTAGTATTTCCAGAAGTAAAAATAGGAACCTCTTCCTCCCAGTGGAACTTGAGTCTTTGGAAATGCGTCTTCTTTTTTTAGCGATAGGAGTTGGCCGTCCTAATAACTCCGTGGCCATTAACGCGACCTTGGACTGTATGTCACATATATTAGCATTTAGGTCACTGATGCATAGTTTGTGTACCATACCTGCTATATGTATAAAGAAGAAGCACATACGTTATCGTGTTGACGTATAGCCTCGAGAAGGCAAGTTCAACTGGTCAAGGAAGGCCTGACCCCACCAATATGGCGGCATCACCAGGACATCTCAATATAATACAGTTACCTCCAGGGCCGGAACGCCGGATTATGACAGGCCGAACGACCTAGATGGAGCCGCCGGCTGGAAACGGGCAGAGGAACGTTGAGTTTTCTATGTTCTCCTAGCCGGTGGCCGCACACGAGAAGACCTGACGTGCCTCTGAAATCTTAGACAATTTTATATTTAGACTTTATTTGTATCCATCAGTAACCAACAGTTGCAGTTGACTATATTGTCTTCTACTGGGATCTGGACCACCCGCTTTAAAGGACGTTCTTCAAGGAGGTCTCTGTATTGAATATTGCAAGTGGAACAAGTTCGGAAGAGTTGGCGGTCGTCAATTATTTAGTATTCAGGAATATTGAATCTTTTTTATTGTATTCATGAAAAAAAAATTATTAAATTCCCCCCAATATAAAAGATACTACCCTTTGTTTTCCAAGTAGGGTCTTGTCATTCTTCCACAACAGAAGCTCATTAATTACAAAGAGGTTGAAGCTATGAGTTTCCTTCTTTACCCGATTGCTCTAAGCCTGATTGCAGCACGCTGTTGGCATTATATGTTAATTAATGTTCTCTGCCAATGAAATACGATGAAGAAATCTGGTTAAAAAAAGTAAATAATAATAATATTAATTATCATTAATAATAAAAAGAAATTTCACAACTTTTTCAGCTCCTATTTGTAAACAAGGAAACTCATTAAAACGTATTTGCATAGCACACCCAGTTGGCTCATTCACAGCAATGCGGATGAATTATCGGCCTTCCGTCATTCATCTCGCAACATCTCAAGAAATAAAGGTGCGTATATATATATATATATATAAATATATATATATCGATTAATTGGAGTCCCGCCCCTAATTTAACTAATGGATTTAATTATACGCAAACTAGTACACATTCCTTAAACAATGGTTGCGCCATACGCAGTGATTGGACTGCTGTGTGGCAATTAAAACGATTGCCTGGAATAAGGAAATATGACATAAACCTCGTTTGTCATGTAAATCAGTAAACTCGTTAAGGCCGCTTTGCTTAACACACCCAGTCGGTCCGTGTATTTAAATCCCGAGGGATCAGCGGCAGTCACAGATCACAGACCATCGACTCAAGAAAGAAGTCAAAGGTGTGTCATTTTATTTATTATTTTACTAATTAATTATTAATTAGGGGCACTTAGCTATATATATATATATATGTATGACCTTTATATATAGGTCAGGTACGTCTCTTTATTATAAATCTATCAAGTTTGAAAATTTGAAATATATTTTTTTTTCCAGTTTTCCAGGAAAATGATGCATTTTTGTTCACTGAGCGTGGTCGTCCTTTTAGGTACGTACAAAAAGTAATGTATAGAAATAAATGGAAATATTCAAAGCGATTGTTCAGGTTCATTAAATGCCAATTTTAAAAGAGAGGCTTTTTTTAATGGATTAAAAAAAAAAAATTGGCAGTAAATACTAATAAAAAGTTGCTTAGTACTTTATTTCAGTTCAAATGGGGTTATTGGATATATCTGTGCTTAGATGGCATTCTTAAGTATCTTATTCTTATTTATTTTTTTCTTACAGCTGCTCCATTTCTCTTTGTGAACGGACAAGAAGCGAATCCTCAGAGTAACTATCTTTAGTAAAATTTGTTATAATATCCACTTTATTGTGGAATCATCAAAGTACCTGAGTTATTTTTCTATCATTCATCAATTTTACCCCCTTTAGCACAACATTCCTTACAATTTGGGCTATTCTATCACTTTTGGAAAGATTTCACAACAGTTTTATCTGTGCAACCCTTGTGCTTAGAAAGATATATACCGACATGCGTTTTACTCTTTTTTCTGATGTTTTGTGAAATTTCAAATAATTCATGAGTAATATTAAAGATGCAAATGATTCTACACAATATAATTTAAATTATAGGTGTTCATTTTGTAACATGGATTAAAAAAAGATGAAAAATTATAAACTTGGTAGTGTGGCGATGTCAGGAAGATGCATTTCCTCACTGGGCCACTAGGGGTCACTGTAACGCAGATAAATGCAATAATACTACAGGTCATGATCATCATTTGTTTAAAATTGTTATTAATGTCTAATATAAATTATTAGTCTTTATTTTGTGATAAGAGTTACGTAGGTGAAACTAGAGATAATAAACATGGTAGTGTAGAGATGTCAGGAAGATGCATTTCCTCACTGGGCCACTAGAGGTCACTGTAACACCAGAGAAATGCAATAATACTACAGGTCATGATCATCATTTGTTTAAAATTGTTATTAATGTCTAATATAAATTATTAGTCTTTATTTTGTGATAAGGGTTATGTAGGTGAAACTAGGGATAATAAACTTGGTAGAGATGTCAGGAAGATGCATTTCCTCACTGGGCCACTAGAGGTCACTGTAACACCAGAGAAAATGCAACCAGTAACATTCTATTTCTTTTATGTCTTATCTCTTAGTGTGTGGACCAAACCAACATTACGACTCATGTGGAATCTCGTGTCCTGCAAACTGCTCTAATTTCCGAGATCCCATCATCTGTACGTACGATTGTAATCCCGGCTGCTTCTGTAATAGCGGATACGTTCTTGATTTGACGTTCCCTAGTGTATGTGTCGAAGAGAATCAGTGCCCTATTAAAAGAGGTAATTTGATAAATGCATTCATCCTTACTGAAAAATATAGATAAAAAATATTAAAGGGACGGTTTTGAATATCATAATCAACACTGTAAACATTTCCTGCCGAAAACCACAGCTAAGATCTCACTTTATGGTGTTGCCTCAATGAGATAAAAAGAGGTTTTCTAGAGTGTTTACAGAAGTGGAGTCAGATCCTTAATCAGATTGTTATAGGTCCTTATTTTGTAAAGAACACAACAATATTGCCATTTTTTTAACAATTTTGGCTATGATTAGGAAATGCGTTACCAATGTAGTGCCAATTTGCCTGTACATTAGAACCAGTCCTGTCTTGTTGCGTCGTTATTATCAGAATTCCATCATTATTAATTATATTCTATTTTTTGTTAACAGGAGATGAATACTATTGTGATAAACCTCACAGAGAACTCCAAACTTGCGGCACAGCCTGTCCTAAAACCTGCGCGAACCGCAATCAGAACATTGGTTGTATATTGCCGTGTGTTATTGGCTGCTTCTGCGCGGAGGGCTATCTGTCCAACAGCAACGGCGACTGCGTTCTAGAATCTGAATGCGATGATTAAAATGTAAAGAGAGACAAAGAAATAAAGCAGATTTGAATCAATCCAATTCTCGTTTGTCGTTTCCGTTGTTTGGCTACAACATGGCACAAAATATAACAAACCAGTAAAAAATATACGTTAGCAACACAATGTAACGAAATTCACCTATTGCTCCCCAATATTACAGCCAATTCATACATCCAGGTACCATTTGCTAGTAAAATATATAAGTTAAATACTTCTCATCTAAAGCTTATATTATAGGGACAGTGTGAGTGTGTGAGTGCATTTTTTTTCTTTTTTTTGGTATACCATGTTTTTGCTTCTTTTTTTTTTACATTTTCTACTGTTGTTCTCATTTTGGAGACACCTTGTTATAATACACACAGTATCAAATCATCAACGTACCCGATGGAACGATTTCACAACAGTGTCCATTTTCGTGGCACTTTGTACATCCAACGTGCTTACAAACATATTTATCAGCATGCATTTTACCTTTATCTGATTGGTTGAATGTTTTGTCACATTACAAATAATACTTGAGCTATATTAAAGATGTGAATTAATCTACATAATATAATATAAATTATAGGTGTTTATTTTGTAACAAATAAAATGTTAAAAAAATATGAAACTATACATAAATGATAAACTTGGTAGTGTGAAAATGTTAGGGAGATGCATTTCCTCACTGGTGCCACTAGGGGTCACTGTTAAGCAGAGAAAATGCAATAATTCTATCATGATCATGATCATCATTTTTAAAAATTGTTATTGATGCCTAATATACATGATAGGTCTTTATTTGGGGATTAAATGGGTTAAGTAGGTAAAACTATAGATTATAAAATTGGTAGTGTGAAAATGTCAGGAAGATGCATTTCCTCACTTGGCCACTAGGGGCGACTGTAACACCAGAGAAAATGCAGTAATTCTACAGATCATCATCATCATTTTTTTAAAATTGTTATTAATGTCAAATATACATGATAGGTCTTTATTTGGTGAGTAAATGGGTTAAGTAGGTGAAACTATTGATTATAAAATTGGTAGTGTGGAAATGTCAGGAAGATGCATTTCCTCACTTGGCCACTAGGGGCGACTGTAACACAAAATAAAATACCTCTGTTTCCTATGTCTCATCTCTTAGGATGTGGAACAAACCAACATTACGACACAGTGCAGTCAGATCCTTAATCAGATTGGTATAGATCCTTATTTTGTAAATAACACAACATGATCAAGGCACTAGATACATTTGTGGGTCATGTTGAGAGTATAGGTTCAATAAATAACGACCAATTGGATTTTGAAAGGCCACAGTTTTATTTATGGAGAGTACTGTGTCACGTAAAAAACTTTATTCAAACTTTAAAACATACATTTCCTTAACTTGTGTAACCTCCAACCTTAATGTACGAACCGCCAGACTTAACCCTTTAGAATCAAGGAGGTTACAACCACCGACCGTGCGACAACTAAGTGACTTAACGTCGATACCTCATCACAGGTAACTCACACCAACATGTTGCCGCGTACACCAACCACGAGCCGTAAAGCTGCACTAGCCCGTGGTGTAAACACAAAGGCCCCCCCTTTCCCATGGGACCCTGCCCGTGGAAAAAAGGCCCACCATAACTCACAATAACCACGGATTCCATACCTCGGATGAAAACCGGGACAATTTCACCCCGTACCATGAATAAACCAACCATAAACAACCTGACGGGAACCTCAGTTCCCCGCCACACCAAAAACCATCAGAAAAACACAAGGGAGGGCGGGAGGGAAACGCTTCTCTCTGCCTCTCCTTCCTGTTGTAAAGAAAATGGTAGAGGATCAGCGAAAAACAGCCCCATTTAAAGACCCTTAACCCCACCCCACCATAACCCTGACCTATGACAAACTAGCCATAAGGTGATCACGCCCCCCTAGCATGATCCAGGCCTGATCATGCGGCCCCTTCTCTGATGCTGTGTATCCGGGGCCCACTATATTGCTATTTTTGAACAAATTTGGCGATGATTGGGAAACCAACTGGTGCTGCATTGGTAACCAATAGGCCACTTATGTAGTGTCAATCTGCCTGTACAATGTATAATGTATAAGCTAAATACTTCTCAGCTTATATGATAGCTAAACATATAACTATATAGCAGTGACCGTAATGGATATCCCACACACACCAGTGCCAAAAAGAGTACAGTATGAGTGTATGAGTGCATTTTTTTCTTTTTTTTTGGGGGGGACGGACGGACCACCATGTTTATTGCTTTTTTAAATTTTTTTATACTCTTAATATTTTGAGGATACTTAGCTTTAAAGTTTACTCCATGGAAGCTGAGGTCGATGGCAGCCTGTGGCAGAGCCAGCATTATCCAATCAATTTCCTGTCCTGACGTTCTCTCCCTTCTCCTCTCCCACCCTTACAAAGCCTGCCTGATCCAATCAGCAACAATCAGCGACCTAACAATAGGGGAGACTATAATACTATAAGATTTGAGACATTATTTATACGAATCGTCTGCATTTTCTGGTAAGGTTTATGTCGTCGTCGCCGTCGTTATTACCCAACAGAAGATCTTTTGTTTAAATCGGAGCATAAATTTTCCAGAGTGTGGAAAGCCCTTCCTGACACAATGTTCCTAAACAATGGTTACGCCACACGCAGTGATTGGACTCCGATGACTGCCGTGTGGCAATGAAATGATTGCATTGAATTAGGAAATATGAAATGAACACAATTTGTAAATTTGTTTTAGCAATTAATATAATAGGGGCAAGGAGGGGCGGCTTTTACCTAAATAAGGAAACTCGTTAAAGCTGCTGTGCAGATCACACCCAGTCGGTACATGTATTTAAATCCCGAGGGATCAGCGGCAGTCACAGATCACAGACCATCGACTCAAGAAAGAAGTTAAAGGTGTGTCATTTTATTTATTGATTACGGGCTCTAAGATATATATATATATATATAATTAATTAATAACATCAGCGATGGATTTTATTTTTCCAGGTTGTCCAAGAAAATGATGCATTTTTGTTCATTTAGCGCGGTTATCCTTCTAGGTACGTACAAAAAAACTATACATATTAAAACAATTGAGGCTAATGAGGCTACTGTATATCTGTGCATTGTGTTTAGATTAAAATGGAATTCTTAAGTATCTTCTTCTTCTTTTATTTTT